>NW_009607554.1:13120-14454 GCF_000690535.1 Cariama cristata | reverse complement strand
GCTCGCTCTCGCGGGCTTGGGATCCCCGGGAGGCACACCCTGCCCCAGCTCCCCAGCAGCGTGCAGCTCCCAGCCTCTCCTTATTTCATTGAAAAAGCAAAAGGCTGTGGAGATCTCGGGGTCCTCATCAGCCCCACCGAGGCTTGCAGTGGGGTGGGAGGGAGCCGGGTAGCTGCGTCCCTGCAGCCCCAGGTCCTGGTTCTACTCAGATGGGTCCTTGAGGATGTTTGGCTCAAACCGCTGGACCCGTGGGGCTCTGTGTCGTCATGAAAACCTGGTTTGATTTGCATGGCGATGGGCAGTTGTGGTTCTCGTCCCGCTTTTCTGAGCGAGAGGTGTGAATCAGAAGAGGTGGGGAGGCGATGCTCAAGGTAGGAAGCAGCAGGCAGGAGTGATGCTCACGCTGGTCCGTGGCGGCTGTCGGAGTGGCTGGTTTGCAAATGCGGGGAGGTTGGTGTGCACGACCACCCCGTGCATCATGGCTGAGACAATTCCCCCCAAAAAATGCAAAACATGACTACATCCCTGTCTGCACTGTGGGGAGGGAGGACTTGGGTACCGAGTTGCTCCCCAGTGGTAAATTTGGGAGGGAGGGAAGGAAGAGAAACCAGGACCCAGCTGTTGCTCAATGCCAGCTCCCGGTGAGCAAGGCTATTCCGAAGCTTGTGCTGCATAAGCCTGGCCTAGAGAGGCAAAATATTTTGCCTTAGACTAAAATGACAGCTGTCCCGATAAAACTGGAAGCAGTCCCTAGAAAAAAGCCCCCAAAGCTGAGCAGTCTGTTTGCAGAGGGCAGACCGGTGGCCCCAAAGCCCTGTGTTTGGCCAAGGCTGCAGAAGACGCTGGGATGGATTTAGCACCCAAGCGGCAAACGAGACCTAAAGCTGGTAAAGAAGTGTGTGACTTAGAGCAACCAGGGTCTGCCCGTCAGGTGTGGGTAGAGAGGAGTTGATTCAGGCGGGGACAGCAGCGACAGCATCCCCGAGGCAGCAGGGCAGGTGGGAGAGGACCAGGGGTGCCTTCAGCCACCTCACTTCATGCGGATATTGGTCTTTTCAGAGGGCATCACCGCCTTCCTGGGGACAAAGAAGGTCCTGCTGGTGATGAGTGTCCAGCTGCAGGTGAAAGCCCAGTATGACGACTTCATCTTGGTACGTGTGGCGCCCGGCCTGGTTCTGGCTCTCCCAGTTTCCCCAGGCAGCCGTTTCAGGGCCGCAGCAGGGGACAGGGGTGGGTCCCATGTCACCTCAGTTCCTTGTCACACCAGTGTCCCCCTGCTTAGGTGCTGACGCCCTGGCGGGCCTACGTGCTGCCCGTGATGCTGCCGGTGCGGC
>NW_009607554.1:0-13103 GCF_000690535.1 Cariama cristata | reverse complement strand
TCCAGCCCCGTGGTGCCTGGGAGGGCATCGCTAAACTGCTTGGGTCAGCGGGATGGGTGACCTGTGGGTCTGGGAAGCCCCCAGGAGCAGGATGAGGTGAAAGTTGGGGTGAAGGGGAGGGGGTTTTTGCATCAGGGGCTGGTGAAGGCTGGGGGGCACGGCCAGGCACTGCCCAGGGCATGGGGAAGGGTGGGAGCTGGAGGGGGGGCACCCTCGGGTCCCCCTTCTCCATCAGCGCTGGGGCTGATCCTGCTCCTCTCGTGCACAGGTTCACAGCAGCTTCAGCTTCCTGGAGGTGAGGGGGATGACGGTGCGAGAGCCCAGCTTGGTGAGTGGCACCAACACCCCGGGCAAACCCAGCCTGGGCACCCGCCCCACCTTGTGCCCACCTCTCCCCCTTGGCAAACCCTGGTCCGGAGCCCACGGCAGGGTCTGGGGGTGTCCTGACCCCCTCATTGCACATTGTGAGGGTCACCAACGATGATCTGTGAGAGCCCCACAGGGGATTTATCCTTTTGCGGCCTCTAAAGAAATCTTCTTACGGCCTCGCCCGGGGGCTGGAGGTGCAGGGATGCACCTAGGGGTGCTGGGGACGAGCGTGGGTGCCTGTGCCTCTTCCCCTCTGGCCGTGGCACCTCCCGCTTGGCAGGGACAAGGTGACAAGTGGCTGCTGGCTTGCCCAGGCGAAGCCAAATTTAGCAGGAGGGTGTTTTAAACCCCGTTAATCCTCTTAGAGAAAGGCATGCGTGTAGGGCAGATGCGGCGGGTGGGAACCGTGGAGGAGAGGAACGGGATGCCCTGGCTTGAATGTATCAGTGAGACAGGGCTGCGGTCTTCGGTAACCTCTTGTCTGTCTTTTGCTCGTTAAGGCATCGTTGGTGACGATGGCCCCAGCCTCTACGCAGGGTTTCTGCTGCTGGGCAGGCTACGTGGCTGAGCTCAGGGAAAGACAGAAAGAGGAGCTGGGCAGAGAGCAAGGGGTGCTAGGGGCTGAAACCCCAGGGTGGAGCAGGGCGAGACACCGACCGGGATACGGAAAGCCCAGGGGTTATTAATCTGCAGGCAGGGCCAGTCTCCGCTGCCTCCTGCAGCCCTGGGCACCGGTGGAAGCGCCGTCTTCACACGATGCCAGCAGATAATTGTCATCTCGCTCCCACGCCTCGATCAGCATGTAATTAAATCAGGGAGCGCGTTGCTATGGGGGTTTTTTATTCTGGTAGGAACCGAAGGCTAAAAAAGCCTCCGAACTCAGTAAGATAAATGCAGGGAGGAAACCTCCATCCTCCAGCTGCAGCTGCTGCAGGCAGAGTCAAGGCTATTCTCACCTCCACTGCTTGGGGCTGCTTTTCCATCAGCTGAGCTTGAATTTTGGGGAGGTTCATGCCTTATTCTGGCACATTACCATCTCTTCAATGTGTTTGATCCTCAATTCCTGGTGCTTGCAGCCTTCCCTCTGCTCGCAGTGCCCTGGCTGGGTTTATAAGCAGCGTCTGGGTGTTTGCAGCGAGGAGCTGGTGGCTGTCACCGTTGTGTCTGGGGGCTTGGGGACGCTGCGTGCTGCTGGCTTGCTCAGGCATCTCCCATCCTTTGGACCCTGCAGGTTGTCATAGAAACGGATGCAGCGTCTTACGCCTTCCGGTTCATGTCCTTTGATGATTTGGAGCAAGTTGTCATCCATGTGACCATGTCACTTAAGAAGGTCTTTCCAGACTCGTCCCCTGGGTAAGGGTCTTCTGCTCCTCAGGGGGAGTTGTGTAGGTACCAGAGCAACCTTTGTGCTCAGAAAGAAAACAAATATGGGATGGGTTCACAATTAGCACCTTTTAACAGGAGAAAACCACACTGATGGAGGCCAGACCCTGTTCCCCAGTCGCATCGGGAAGAATATTTCTGGCCACCCTGCACACAAGGGTGGTAGCTAAGCATGAAGCGGTGGGGATGCTCTTCTCCCGACCCGCTGCCATGCACCCCTCTGGTCCTTCCCCAGGACGCTGCTCAAGAACTCCCCCCCCAACCTGTATGAGAGGATCCGACAGATCACGGACTCACTGGAGGAAATGCTGCAGAGCAGCCCCGGGCCCTGCGGTAAGCCCTTTTTTTTCCCCACGTGCCTCCCCAACGCAGGACCAGGAGGGCTGGAGCACCCTGGGCACCAGGACAGCCTGGAGTCCATCAACACTAGCTCTGCTGACAGCCCCCAGCCCTGCTGGCAGGGCACCCATGGGGGCTTAGGTCCGAAGGAACCCTTCTCGTGGACCACCAGCCCACCCTGTCCCACGGGGCAGGAGCAGGTTTGAGGGGACGTAGTTC
Source organism: Cariama cristata (assembly GCF_000690535.1). Taxonomy (NCBI): domain Eukaryota; kingdom Metazoa; phylum Chordata; class Aves; order Cariamiformes; family Cariamidae; genus Cariama; species Cariama cristata. The sequence goes on along the minus strand of NW_009607554.1, from coordinate 10,793 downwards.
CCCAGAAAGGAGCAGGACAGCTGTGGGGCAAGGACGCTCACCGTCCACCCGTGAGGATGTGGAGCTGTGGATGCTTCCACCCACCTCAGATGGCATCGCTGCAGAGCCAGGAGCTTTTCCTGTAGCCTGGTTTGGAGTAGGACACCCCCCTTATCGTCACAGCAATGCACCTTGCCTGGGATCTCAGTGGATCGAGCAAAGCAAGCTGCCGCCCCCTGAATTGTGCAATCACTTTGGGGCTGGCGGTAGATCACGCACGACACTCTGGCCTCTTTGAGGAGGGAAGGGAAAGCCCTCACCATCCCTTTTGAGCCCTCGCCATCCCTCTCCTGCTTCCTGCCCTCCCCTAAGGTCTTCTCCGTATTCCTGCGGGAATGTCTGTCACCAAGACTGCCTTCTCTTTGCAGGGGGGTTTTCGGAGACCTACGCTGCTTTATGTGATTACAACGGCTTTGCCTTCCGTGAGGAGATCCAGTGGGTAAGCTGGTTTGTCCCACGGAGAAGTGACAGTGTGCCGCTCGGCAGGCAGGGAAGCAGGATGCTCAGAGAGCTGCTGGGGCTGGGAGCATCCCAGAGCTGGGAACTGCAGTTTTGCCCAGCTTGGGTACCCCCTGCTCCTTGGTGGGGTGAAATCAAAGTGCAGGTGGGGATGAGATGCCTTGGACCAGGTTGTTTCCCAGACTGTCACATAAGGAGAGCCCCTGGAAAACTGGGACCTCGCTAGGAGTCCCTAGTAAAGGAGAACCCTGCTGGGAGCCAGCTGGCTGTCCCCCTCTTCCTCTGGGACACTGACTCCAGCCCACCTCTCCCCACGTCCTTGTTCCCACCAGCCTGGGGGTGCGTTGCCTTCTTCTGGCCAGTCCATGCAGAAGTGGTCCAAGACCCACCAAGGCAACCCACCAGTTTGGGACACGTGCCCTGCTAGCCACAGCGCCGGGGAGGGTTTAGGGTTGGGATTTAGACAAGGGGCTGTCCAGGGGAGGGTCCCTGAGGGCTCAGCTCCCTCCAGCAGTGCCGGGCACCCGAGCCCTGCCCAGGACCAGGTGCTGAGCCTGATCCGTCTGTCCATCCGTCTGGGCAGGACGTGGACAACATCTACCACAGCCAGGACTGCCGGGAGTTCGACCTGCTGGACTTCAGCCACCTGGAGAGCCGGTGAGTCCCCCTGCCGTGCCACCTGCGGTGCCCCGTGCCACGCCAGCACTCCTCCTCCTCCTCCTCCACAGCAGTCATGGCCCAACACGCTCCTCCGCTTGTCTTAGATGCTTTTATTGCTTTACACGCTTCAAGGACGCCACATCTGCAGGCTGATGCTCCCCCGCAACAAAGTCAATGAGCCCCATCCCATGGGACGATGGCCCCAAAAGGCCGGGCAGTCTCCCCTGTTCATTTTTAATGCTTAAATAAGCCTGTGAGCTGTTTACAAAGGTGAAAACCAAACGTCACGGCAGCTTCTGGCAGCTTGTGGCTGTCAGGTGTTTCCCTATGCAAAGCGGCCGGAGCTGCTCACCCTCGCATAGACAAATACATCTGTAACAAATAGCTGTTATCAGGTGTTAACCCCACAGCGGGGCCGTGAGCTCTGGCTGTGCCCAGAGTCATCCCCGTGGGGCTCAACCACATCTTCACCCCAAGAAAGATGGAGTGAGGGTTCAGTTGAAACATCTTTCCGGTCGAGCAAAACCCATATTTTTCTTTACGTGAGAGTTCAGAATTAAAAACAACAAAACAACAGAGGCTTTGACAGAAGCATGAAAATATTTTGATTAATTTTATTGTCTCTGAGGAAATAACCTGGGGAAGCTGAGCTGTGTTTGTGAGTTGCTTTAAATTCACGGACCTCAGTCCTGCTGCATTGAACGGTGTCTTGGGGTACCCACTGGGGACCAGGCTTGGCTCAGCCTGGCCCCCGACTCGCTCATCCTTGTCACCGCGCAGAGATGTGGCACTGAGCGTTGCTGCCTTGTCCTTCAACCTGTGGTTCACCAAGCTCTCCTGCAAGGACTTCAGGCTGGTGAGTGCCGGTGCTGCAGTACTGGGGTGCACTGGAGGTGGCCGGATTTCCAGAAAGTCTTTCTTCTCCCCTGCCAGAACCAGGAGATTTCGGAGCAGCTGCTCTACATGCTCAGCAAATCGGTGATGCTGGAGGAGCTCGTGCTGGAAAACAGTGGGTTGAAAGCGTAAGCAAAGGCATTGCAGGGCTCTGGCGCGGTGATGAGCAGGGTCTTGGCAGCCCAGCGGTGCTCCCCTCGCGTGGGTGGAGCAGGGGGGTCCATGGACCCATGTGCCAGGGGGTGTTGGTGCCCCATCCCCTCCACAGCACGAAGCTCCCTGGGAGCAGAGTTCCCCTGGAGACCAGTGAACATCACTCACCCCTGGAGATGCTCTGCTTTCTCCTGCTGGCTCCTCAGATGGAGCCAGCTCTGCCACACGGGCAGGAGCCGATGCCATGTCCCCGTAAGGCTACGGAGTTGGTGACCATGTCTCCTGAAGGTGCCCGTACCTTGCTCAGATGGCTGACCCTTCTCCCCACAGTGACTTTGCGCAGAGGATGGCCCAGGCACTCAGCAACCATCCCGACTCTGTTCTGCACACTATCAACCTTGCTGGCAACCAGCTGGAAGACAGAGGTACCCAGTTTCTGGGCTGGGATAAGTTTACACCCATGAAAGCTGATGTTCAACTCTGGATCCCACCAGCAGCTGCCCCCAGCCCCGGGGACTGTAGCTCGGGGTGGGATGGACACCTGCCTGCGCTGGCATGGCCGCTCAGGGCTCTCTGCTCTTTCATCAGGGATCGTGGCCTTCAGCCGGCACGTGGAGAAGAGTCCTAAGGGTCTGCAGAGCCTCAACTTGGCCAGGACGATGCTCACTGCCAAAGGTACAGCCCGGCATCCTGCTCACTGCCTGGGTGCTGTAGGGAGCCTGGGCACAGCGGCGCTCAGGGCCCAGCTGACACCAAAGGGGTGGCTGGAGGGGCTGCAGGGACACCCTGGACAGGACATCTTCAAGGACGCGATGTCCCGCTGCCCCAGCTGTAGGGAAGTGCCCCTTTCTCTGCTCCACAACTCTCCCCGGTGCAGGGGACCCGCGGGCATCCGTCTCCCTCTCTCCTTGAGCAGGGATGAGCACATTATGCAAGGCCCTCGCGGAAAACAAAGCTATCGGATCCTCCCTCCGGCACTTGGACCTCTCCGGAAACCCCTGCACTCTGGCTGGGGACGACATCAGCGTGAGTGCCCGGGCTGTGATGGGGTGACACCCTCCAGGCTCTGTCCCCAGCGTGGTTTGGATGGCTGTGGTCCCCTGGGGTCTGCGCCCTGCCCTGCAGCACCGCAGGGACGGGGAAGTCACGACTGCAACACCTCCCTGCCTACGCGGGAGCAGTTGGGGGATGCACTGGGGACATCCCCCTCCACCTTTTTGCAGGAGGGTGGGAGATGCTACCTGGAGCAAGGATGTATCCCAGGAGCGAGTGGCATGGGGCTGAGTCCCTCTGTGCAGGATGCATCCCTGTGCTCAGTAGGAGGGAGGAGGCAGACTGGAACTGGGATTTCTGGGCTGCAGGGTGCTGGGTCAGGGGAGTGTCAGGGTCCTGGGCAAAGCCACTGAGCCCTTTCCACCCACAGAACCTGCAGAGCCTCCTCCGCCAGTGCCACTCGCTCTCCCACCTCAGTCTGTCCGGCACGGACTGCCCTTTGGATGCTGTGAGTAACCCCCCACCCGGGGGGCCCCAGCAACGAGCCTCTGCCCTCAGCCCTGCTCCCGAAACCCTGCCGTGCTGCTGGGGTCTGCTGGCACCCCGTCCTGGCTGGCACGGGGCCGCAGAGACAGGGTGTGCGTGGGGCAGCCAGCCCAGCGATGTCCCGCTCTGTGCCCACTGCTGTGGGCAGGTTGGGGGGCTCGGGGGTCAGCAGGAGGAAGAAGGGAGCCCCAGCATGGGGCAGACCCCCCCCCTTTGCACCCCCCGTAGCTTGTCCCATACCATCACCATCCGCCTCCGGCTGTGCAAGGGCCTACAGCCCCGGCTGGGTCCTCCTTGACATGGCTTGCATCCCCACCCCGGTAGCTCTTTGGAGCCCTGGTCCATGGATGCCACACCAGCCTCGTCCATCTGGATCTCTCCAAAAATGTGTACTCTCACAAGTAAGCTCCTGGGACGGCAGGGAAGGGACCGCGGTACCCAGGTGGGTGGCTGGTGCCAGGTGGCAGATGATGCCATGTTGTGCCCATCCTTTTCAGGAAGGTGAAAACCATCTCCCCTCACATCAAGGAGTTTTTCAGCCAGGCCTGTGCCCTCAGGCATGTCTCCCTGGCGGGTACCAAGCTGCCAGCGGACGCCGTAAGGTGAGATGGGGCTGTGAGTCCACCGAGGGGAATGGATTTGAGGTGAGCACGGTCTCGGGGGGAACCTCACTCGGGGCTGTGCATGTTGAGAGGGCTGGTGGGGAGGATGGATGGGGCTGTGAGAGGCAGAGCTCTAGGAAGGATGTCTTCTCCAGCACCCCGTTCCCACTGCCTGGACTGTTGGGGATGCCCCATGGCGGGTGCTCACGCCCCCGTTGCTTGCACCGATGGGTGGCTTTGATGACTCTTCTAGGGCATTGCTGCAGGGGCTGGCAGACAACAGTCGCATCAGTGACCTCCGCCTGGATCTTAGCAACTGCGAGGTGAGGAGCCAGCACCCATGGGTTCCATCAGTCCAGCAAGGGGGTCCCATTGCAGCAGTTGAGGGGGGCTTGCTCCCTGCATGGGAAGGTCCGTGCCCTGTCCGCCATGGGGCTGGGGTGACCTTCCCAACAGCAGGATCTTGTTTGCAGGGCTCGGTGTCTCCCCTTGTATTGATGTCTTGCTGTTTCTTCCAAGCTGAGATCAGCGGGGGCCCAAGTCATCCAGGATCTCATCCCCGACGCCAGCTCTATCAGCGACCTGGACTTGTCTGACAACAGTAGGTTGCTTTTTCCCTGCCTGGGAGAAGATCTCCTCCATCTGTGGGTCCAGCCACCACGGGCTGTTTGGCAGAGGCCGGCTCAGCCCCAGCACCCCATGAGCTTGTAGGAGTCCCCAGGGATGGGGTAGGGTCTGCTGCGCTTGCCTGTGTCCTGACCGTGCTGGCTAATGCAGCGTTAAACTGCGCTTGTCACCTGTAAAGTCCTTCAGGAGCAGAAGCTGCAGCCCTACAGGCTGTGTCTCGTGGGGATGAAGGCACCCAGTGGCTAGCAGTGGATTCCTGCCTGAGAAATTACCACCTCATCAGGCTTTTACTCCCCAAACCGACCACCCTTCTGCCTTCCCCGAGGCAGGCAGTCCTTACCTGTGCTCTTCTCCCTCTGCCCATGTCCTTCCCAGCGTGCCAGGCCTCTTCCATCACCTTCCAGCGTTGCATCCCGTGGTGGGCAGCGGTGGTGGCCCTCCCCTCTCCCCTCATTCAGCGAGAGCATCTCCAGCACGGGTTCTGGGGTGATTTCTTCATCCCCTCTGACCTCAGGACTTGCCAAAAATTCTCGTTTCACACCTTTCTTGGTACAAGCCTCTTCAGCTCACTGAATCCAAGGTGGTCTCGCATCGCTAGCTTAACAAACCCTAAGCACCGAGGCACTGAAAAGGTCTCCCTGGGCTGAAACTCTTCCCACCTCCCTGCAGGAGTTTGCAGCCTCTGCTGCTAACCTTGTCCTGCCATGGCTGAGCAATCCTAATGATCACAAACATGACCTCTGCCAGTTCTTAATTTCACCTAAAAGGTCCCAAACCTTAAAGCAGCCTTGCTAAGATCTCACAGCAGACCATGCAGCTCCTCAACAGCCAGATGGCTCTGGGAAAGCTGACGTGGTTTGGAGTCCTTCAAAAACACGTTCAGGCCACCAGTGCTCCCAAAACTTGCTCTCTTATCCAAAATCTGTGGCCAACCTTTGCCAAAATATGCTTCTGCTTTTGGCTTTCCCAGTAGAGGAGCTCTGTGCAGGAGGGACAGTCCTGTAGGTGGGTCTTGGTGCCTCTTGCCCTTGGCTGGCAGAGCGGCTGGGTGAGCAGATCCCTGCCTGTGGAAAAGACGTCGCCTTTGCTTGCCAAATTTCCCTGGGGATGCTGCAGCTGTGAGGATGGGAGTGCAGGCAGCTGCCTGCAAGCTGTGAGAACTCCTCCCATGTTGTCCAGGGTGGTGAGCGGGTGATGGAGGACACGTTCTTGGGGGTGGCAGAAAGCAAGCGCCGTTTCTAGCTCTGGAAGCTCTGCCCATGGCTCAGCACAGCCTTGGCACCCCGAATACCAGGAGTCCTCAGAGCAGGTGCTGCTTCCCTGGGGTCAGTCCTCAGGGACCCTGGCTCTGCATAGGTCTTCTGGTTTTGTTGGGGGAGCCGTGAAGAGGAGGAAGATGCTCAGGAGTTGCCCTGGGCATCTCTCCACCATCCCACAGCGGCAGTTTGGTGGCTCTGCAGGTCTCCTGTGAGGGACCAGCTTGATGCCACCTCTGTGGACTGCTTGGAGCATCCCAGTGGGTGTGTCTCATCTCTCGCAGGCTTCGACACCGACATGGTGACGCTGGTGCTCTCCATTGGCAGAAGCAAGTCCATTAGGCATGTCTCTCTGGGGAAAAACTTCAACATCAAATCCAAGTAAGTCCAAAGCCGCAGCACCTGGGCCAGGAGCCATACTGGTACCATGCACCCACCTTGACTCTTTCTCCCCATCAAAAGCCCATGGGCTGGTGGAGAATGCCAGGGATTGCCCGCCCGTCCTGCCTGCTCCACCCTAACGGGGAGCCTGGGGCCATGGGAAGGAACCATCACCTGCTCCTGGCGCAGTCCCTGTGGGACCACAGGCGCTACAGGGACAGGTCACAGCCTTGGGCAAGAGCGGGAAGGAGGACAGGACTCTGCTAGCTGCCCCTGCGGCCCCGGGAGATATGGGGGGGATACGTATGTAACCTCCGCCCTGCCTCTCCCCCAGGGACGGGTTGTTGGACGTCCTGCACCGCATTGTCCAGCTCACCCAGGAGGACGACTGCGTAAGTCTGGCTTGCCCTCAGCTTCCCCAGCCATCCCATCTGTGCTTTTGGTCGCCCTCCACCACCACTGAGCAGCCTCTGTGTTGGGGTGCCATCCAGATCGCACCCAGCACAGGCTGGGAACAAACCTCCCTCCCTCCTATTGCCATTCAAATCCTTCTGCTCTTATTTTCCTCAATCTGAAGCAGATGCTCAGACAGAAAAGCAGGAGCTGTTCACATTCGTCTGGCTAAAGGCACGGAGGAGACGCTTGGTGTAACATGGCTGCAGCCCAGCTTTCCAAAAAAACCTCATTCCTCCCCTGCCTGCCAGGCGTCTGAGCTAAATCCAGGGTGTTGCCTAAGCACCCATTGCCCTCTTGTTTATTGGGGTTCAGCACGACTTGGGCTCTCCAAAGCCAGCACTGGGCACTCACAGCAGCTGCCAGCCCAGCAGCTGCTGGCCAGGGATGGAGGCTCTGTCTGCAGGGGTGACCCACGTCCTAACCTGTGTCCTGGCCACCTCTCCCCCTCCTTGTCCCCTTTCTAGCCTCTCCAGTCCCTGTCCGTGGCCGAATCGCGCCTCAAGCTGGGAACCAACGTCCTGCTGAGTGCCCTGGGCAGTGACACCAGCCTTATCGCTCTGGACATCAGTGGCAATGCCATGGGGGACACGGGGGCCAAGATGCTAGCCAAGGCCCTACAGATCAACACCAAGCTCAGGTAGCAGCAGATCCACATTGCCCTGTGGATGCCCTTCCCACCTTATGCTGGGTGGCCCTGATACGGTGGTCCTTGTTGTGACGCTGGTGTCATCAGAGGACGCTTATTATGGCTCTTGGTGACCACAGATGTGGCCCTGGACCATTCCTGGCACACGGTCAGATGCTGTGACCGTATCTTGCTCTCATGGCAGTTATCTGGCAGTGCTGGCAGAGAACACGTGAAGGGCAAGAGAGCAGCTCAGTCCCTGCCCCAGCACTTGCAAACTCTCTGTCAGGCTCCTGCACAGCCTGGGATGCTGCAGTCGGACCTTTGCAGTCACTGCCCTCGCCCCACGCTCTGGCATCAATCCCTAAAATGCCATTTTTTGACCACGTTGTGCCCGCAAAGGGAAGGCAGGGGTGTCTGCAGGGGATGGGGAAGGGTCTCCTAGCCAGGGCTGCTCCTCTGGGGGATGTCTGCCCCTGCCAGCAGGATGGTGCCCGGCTGTGTCCTCCCTGCCCTTCCCTCCTTACAGGCACCCATGTACTTTACAGCTCCTTGCAAAGTCCAAGTTTAGGCTTTGAATATTGAGATTCAGATTTTTAACCCCATTTCTAGGCTTTTTGGTGCCTGGCGTCAGCCGTGGGCTCACTCTTCCTGGCACCCGGTGGGTGGGCACCCACCTCGAGGGCTGCATGGGTGCAGGCAGGGCTCACCCATGTCCTTCTCTTTGTAGGACCGTGGTTTGGGACAGGAACAACACAACTGCCCATGGGCTCCTGGAGGTGGCTCAAGCTTTGGAGAGGTAAGGAAGGATCTGTTTGGTCCTCCTGGCTTGCTACTGCCATACAGAAGAGCCTCTGGCACCAGGATGTCACTGTCCCCAGCATCTCTTGTCCCCTTGAAGCAGCAAGTGCATCACACAGTTGCACCCAGGTCCCAAGGGAGTTGGTCCACAGCTCGGGCTTTGCAGCCAGCAAAGCAACCTGCTTCCCATTTGGTGATGGCCCCTCTGTTACCGACCTCAGGGTCTCCCCTGGGCTCTGCATCCTGACCCAGCACAGCCCCGTGTCACCCAAGGCAGCCCCCAGCAAGCCTGGGGGGATCTGCTGTTGGTGGAGATGTGATGCTCCTCTCCTCCCTGTCTGTGGGTAGAAGTTACCCACTTGCCGAGCACACCGTCGGGTCTGGTGTTTGGCCGTGCAGGTCCTCTGGGGGTCTGAAGAGAGAGGGGTGGATGGAGAGCCTGGGTGGGTGGTCGCTGCTGCCCCATCGGGGTTTGCTGACGGCCAGAGTTTGGCCATCCCCATCTGCAGGGCTGGACCTTGGCGCAATGTCCGGGCCGCCGTCGGGTGGGCTCTGGACCGCTGTTACATCCGTGGGGAAATACACGGTGGGGACAAGCCCCACGAGGCCGACGAGGGGTCCAGCAGCACCCACTCACCCCTTGCAGGAATTACACCCTCAAGTCGATGCCCTTGCCCATGAGCGACGTGGCGCAGGCGTACCGCAGCAACCCCGAGAAAACGGAGGAGGCCGTGCACAAGGTGGGGGAATGCAGGCGAGGGGGAGTGCGGGGCTGGGTGCCACCGACACCGGCGGCTCATGGCCTCTTGCCTGCTACAGCTCCAGTCCTGCCTGACGAGGAACCAGCTGCGGCGTACGCTGCCGGCGCAGACCTTCCGGCTCCAGCAAGGCATCCTCACCACCTCTTCCGAACAGGTTTGCCGGCCAAATTGCTGCATGGGGCTGCCCTCCCCTGCCCCAAAGAACCCTGGCTAGCTTGTGTGAGCTCTTGCAAGCAGCACAGACCCCTTTTCACCTTTTCCGAGTGGAGAACAGAGCAGCTTGGAGGGATGAGAGCGGGGCCAGGCAGAAAGGATATCTCCAAGGAACCCTCCTGGTTGCATCCATGCGTTTCATGCATATGCAACGCTGAGATATCGTGCTGCTATGCTACCCGACACGGCGTGTTCCTGGCTCCCTGTGCACGCTCGCCAGCAAATCCCTGCCCTGTGGCATTCCCAGTTATTAGGCAGGGATGCTCTGGGGGGCTGTAACCTGCCTGTGGTCCCCGCCACCCCGTTGAGCAGCACCGGCACATCCTTCTCTGGGAAAGTGGTGGCAAGGAGGGGAACTGGCAGTGCCGCTCCGGCGTCGGCGCATGACGCAGCCTCTCTGCGCTCCAGATGGTGAATGAGATCTGCCTGAGCGTGCAGAAGCATGTTGACATCCTGAGCGCCTGCCCGGGCAGGGAGATGGAGGCGGACATCCTCTGCGCGGAGGAGGCCATCAGGAACGCCAACCTCTCTGTCAGCGTGAGTCCGCCGCACCGGGAAACGCCTCAACTCGCCATACTTTCATTTGGGATCGAAGTGGGTTATCGATCAGTTAACGACATAATTAACTGGCAGTTGGGGAACACCAAAGTTGTCAGTGCAACAGAGGCACGTGACCCAGCACTTGCAAAATGTTAAAGGACAGCTGTGAATTTCTAAATCTGCTTCTAGAACAAAGCCCGAAAACATTCTCAATCCCCTCACCCCAGAGGCACACGGTCGTGTGCGCACTCCCCGGGAAGCGAGGGTCACAAGTGCACCCCCCCTTCAGCAAGGGGCACCCTCTGCTTGCGCACCCCTCCTTGGGGGAGGTGGGTGCTCCAGCTTTGGGCACACCCTGCAACCCACGGATGCCCATGCTGGTGAGAAACACTCCCTGCATCCCTGAGGGGTTCTGCTTTGGGGCAACCTCATCCCACTCTGGCTGGATACAGCTCAGTGATGAGGATGCTCCATCAGCCCATGATGAAGGCCACTGCTTTGGCTGGGCGGCTCCTGGCACTGTCAGCCCTGGTCCTGCTTCTCTCTCCCCATCGCACCTTCTACTCCTCCTTCTGTATTTCTCTTCAGACTGCCTCTTTCTTTTTTTTCCCAAATTTATTGGCACCCCCCTGGGTATTTAATCCGACCAAGGGAGGATTTAAGAAGATGGTGCTGTTGGGGGGGGAAAGGTGGTGAAAGGGATGGGAAAGGATCTCCCCTGATGTGGGCAGCAGCGTGGCTGGGTGTATGGGGAGAAGGAGGATCAGTGGGTGGTGGGGAGCAGTTG
>NW_009607553.1:0-1047 GCF_000690535.1 Cariama cristata | reverse complement strand
TGTTTTTTCTCTCCCTGCTCCTTCAGCTTGAAACTCTGTGGAATCACTGATGATGCTTCAAAATCACTTTCTCATGGCTTCCGTCAATGCCCTTCCATGGAGGAGATAATGTGAGTGTGGGAATGGATGAGGAGACCCTTCAACATACAGGTCGCTCTTGTTTTAATGTCTGCTCCTCTTTTCAACTGCAGTGCACTTCTCATCCTGCTAAATACTTATTGATACTTACCACGAAGTACTTTTCAGTGATAGATTTACCAGTAATTTACTAACTAACTGACAAAATTCACTGCTAAAACTTTCCTGATATAACTAGCAACTTATTGGAAGCTGAATGTGAAGAGCTGAGCAGAATATGGAGGAGAACACTCATCTTCAAATTCTACCCATTATCCTTGGTCTTTTGGTGTCTACTTCTTGAGGCAGGACAAATTCCTCATCTTGTTCTCCATGGTCTGAGCCTTGCCTCCATTCGTTTTTTACAAGATGGCCACAGTTGGCTCTCTGAGCAGAGCCGGAGCTTCTCTGTGCAATTGTAGAGGCTCAGTTGAGAGCTCAAAGCAAAGTGAATTGAGCCAGTAAATGAACAGGGTGTACCACCAGCTGCAATCTCGCTCTCCACACTGGCATAAAAGGGCTTGCTCTGATGCGTGGATGTTTAACATGTTTTCAGTAAACAGCATAGATGGGCTAACTACATTCTGACGTGTTCACCTGCCCAAGAGAACCTCAGCGAGGACCCTCCTGGGAACCTGCTCCAGCTTATGTCTTTTTAAAAGCAGTTTACCCCATTGCACTAGAGGGGACCGTGAATTTAATTGTAGTACACAGGATCCCATGGGGTCAGCAGCGGTCTCACCAATCCTGAGCTACCTGTAGCTTTAATGAAGACTAACACTGCCTGAGATGCTGGCAGGGTACAGACCTCTTAGGCTGAGATCGCTCCTCTGTCAGGATATAGACCTGTGAGACCTAGGATCTCCAGTCATCTCTGCTATGGCCAGCTGGGTGATACTTGGTTGTCATAGAATCATAGAATCATAGAAT
>NW_009607552.1:33826-67209 GCF_000690535.1 Cariama cristata | reverse complement strand
GGAGGAGGTAGAGAATTTGGGAGTAAAGTGGAGCCTAGGAAGAAGGAAGGGGTGGTGGGAAGGTGTTTTAGGATTTAGTTTTTATTGCTTATTATCGTGCTCATGATGGTAATTGGTGAGTGATCTCTCCCTGTCCTTATCTCAACCCACGAGCCTTTTATTATATTTTCTGTCCCCCATCCAGCTAAGGAGAGTAGTGATAGAGCAGCTTGATGGGCACCTGGTGTCCAGCCAAGGTCAACCCACCACAGGACTATTACTGTAAGCTGTGCCTCTGTCTCCCAACATACCTGGAAATGACAACCGCCATATAAGCTGCAGTGCTGAAATGTCTTTTAACTCCTCATTTACTCTGGAAATTCACTTTGCAAGCAACCGCCATATAAGCTGCAGTGCTGAAATATCTTTTAACTCCTCATTTACTCTGGAAACTCACTTTGCAAAGTTTTTCAAAACTGATTCACAATTGATCTAATGATTAGAAACTTCACTGCAACCAGTTTTTATCACCCTGTTTTATCACACTGTTTAAACCCAAAACCTTCTTCCTTTCCTCACATCACGACCTCTTGTTTTTCCAACCTGACTTGAAACTGAAAACCCTGCTTGAGCCACGTTTGTCTCTTCTACAGATGCACTCCCTTCCAATTAACGCAGTTTCTCTGACGGCTGCAAGGTTGCAGACTCCTTTCAAAGCAGGCTTTCTGTCCGGCCAGAAGTAAGTTATAGACAATACAAACAGCAATAACAGTAACATCACTCAAAAAGTGAGATCAAAAAATATCTAATGAAAACAGTCAAACCAATGAAATGTCCTGATAATTCTACTTTCCCAAAAGAGCCAGCTGTACAGCGATATTTTATTTGTTAAAGATAGGTACTCTGCAGGCTCAGATGCATACGGTTCCCAGCCAGAAGTATCTGACAGACCATCTGGTTTGACCTCCAGGATAGCCAAGGCTTTTCCATTTCCCGACTGCTGAACTCAAAGTGCTCCTATCGCTTAAAACATGGCTTGTGTTCGACTAAAGCCTGATCTTTTATGAAGCATTAAAGCTGGGCTCAGAGACACTGAGAAATGGATACCGCAATCTTATCCTCTGCAGTTTGGGCCTGAAGATGATCATTCCACTGACAGAAAACTGCACCTTATTTCTGTTTGAGGATGTCTTCAGTTTCAGTTAGTGCCAGATTAAAAAGACTGTTTATATCCTGTTTTTTCTCCCTGCAGAAATAAGCAAGCTGCAACTAAGTGACCACTAACTCTTCTTCCCAATTAGTTTAACAGATTATTCTCTAAAAGACTGGACTTAAAGTATTTTCAGAAGTTGTTTTCAGTTTAGAGACTTCTTTTTTTTCTTGCAGGGTTGTTTTTCAGTATCCTGTGTTGCTTTTCCTTAGATATCTAATTCTGCATAGTGGCAAGTGCTTACGACACACCAAGGTTGCAGTTCTGTACGTGAAGACATTAATGTCATTTTTCCAGGCTTTCAGACAAAGTCTGTCTTCAAGAACCTGAAGGAGTAGAAATCTTTGGGATCAACTCAGGGAGTCCCTGTCACAGCTAAGAAGCTATGTGGCAGACACGTGGCAAACACTAGCACACAAAGGGTAACAGGGAATTGGCAGGTCAGTCCAGCAATGGAAAGGGAAACTGAGCTATAAATGTTTTTCCCTCCATAACCATCTACTAGAACTGTGATTTCAAGATAAAAATGGGGGAAAGGGAAGGTTACTCTCTCTTCTATCGAAAATCACATTTTGAGGATGGAAGTTTTCTTTTTTATACATGAGTCTTGGCAAATCCCTCTTTGCTGTAATCAGAGGCAGTCCTGCAAGTGTAATGTTCCTCTCTCAAGTGACTCACTGAGTGTCTGTATCAGGTTAGTGACTTGAATAACAGGATATGAATACTTTTAAGATAACAGATAAAGCCCCACTTATTTCAGATCAAAATTTTCTTCCATTTAGATGTAAACATTACATTATCAATTATCATTTAAAACAACTAGCTGAATACACTGAAAGGGTAAATTGGCTGTCACCATTGCAGAAGAGTAAATAGCCACCAGAAACAGGCAGAAATGACATGGAAATTGAGAACTTTATTTATCTCCCTCCACTGCAAACTCATGTTTTCCTCTACAAGCATGGCACCGTGGCTTAGATTTACTGTGTTTCCAGTGGAGCATGTTCTATCAATCAAACCCAACCTCTTCTTTAGTGTGACCAATCTTTCCTACCCAGTCTGAGACCTGCCCTGTTCGTGAGTGCATCTTAGGATGTAACCTTACTTCTTGTAAAGGCACAAGGGCCGTCACAGCCAACCTAAGGCAGATATTGGTGAGAAGGATCAGGAAAAGGCAGAGCTCTGCCCCTGCCTATTCCCACACATGGTGCAGACATCTCACAACCTGTGATCTTTTAATAATTCCAGAGACATTGTACATGCATTCAGTGAATGGCATTAAGGAACATGCATACCATCTCCCTGCTATTTGAAGAAAGCAATAAGGTCTTAAACAATCAACATATAACTGGTGGGGATAATCATGGGGCATTATGGTAAAACCAGTTCCCCAGAGCACTGGCTATAATGCTGTCACGGCTCTGTGTTGTAGACTGATTTGCTTATCATGCTCCCTAATGCTTTCCTGTCCCTTCAAAGTGAGGACTGTTAGCACAGCCCATTAAAGCAACAGGATAGTCTCCTGAAATTACCATAGCTCCAAACTTTGGCACAGCTTTGTATTAGATCAGTGTCCTCTGGTTCCAATAATGCTTACACAACAGCTCCCACACTTGTCAACTTTTAGTTTTCATCATCAAACAGACCGGCGTTATGCTGAGCATCTACTCAGAGTTACTCTGGTGTGAAGTAGGAACTCTACTTGGGTTTGCTGGGTTTTATGGTGTTTTTGTGTTTTGTTTTCTTTGCGGGTTGGGTTGTTTTTTTCTTTTTTCTTTTAATTTTACTATACAAAACTAGGTATATGAGCTTTTCAGATCATATTTTGATTATAAAACAAAAGGGCAAACCTTAATAAATCACTTTTTGATTTCTACATTTATATCTGCAGTACTATATTCATGAGCGACTTTAGTCAGGTTATTTAACAGGCTAATATCTTGGTTTCCCCATCTCAGACACTGAGATGAGAGGTCCTGAGGGTCCTGCTTCTGCACTTTTTACAACTGATGTGAAAATGTGCTTCATAGACAGGCTTTCACTCCATATTCTTTCATTGCTGATAGTGAGTTTCAATTATTTGCAGACAGGGGTATTTTGGGGTACAAAGTAAAGAATAAAGCAAACCTTGCATTCCCATTCAGGCTCAATAAGAGTGCAAAACAAAGTTTTGTGCCTCCTCCTGTCTATCTGAAAAAAATAGCAAAACTACACAAAGCAAAACAGTTGGGGACTGAACATTACTGGAGAAATAAATGTGGAGCAAAAAAAAAAAAAAGAAAAAGATAAAACTTTTTTTCTGTACGTAATGTAAACCACATTATTTTGCTCATTTTTTATATCTGCTAAAACCAACCCTGATCTAATATGTTGAAAATCTCCCTGTTTTTTTTCAGCCCATAGGTAAAAAGTGTCTTGAGTAGTGACTTGCAACAGGAACCTCATCTGTTGCAAACACTTTGAGCCTTCCTTATTTCTCAGAGAGGAAGTATGTGGCCTGTTTGGCAAATGCTGCTTTACATGACAGCGTGAACTTCACAACACAGTCATTCGACTGGCTGCTCCTCGACTTGATCAGCTAAACCTTGCTGGCAGCACGGGAGCTGTATTATGACTACGGCTTTTTTGAGAAATACTGCAACCTGGAATATCATGCCTAGCATTTAAAGGTAATCATTGCTCTGATGATACATTTTAGATTATCTGCATATGGGACCAAATGTTTCAATTTTATTTATATAAAGGAAGTTCTATTTCATTAACAATGACAGTATTCAGACCATGGATTTCAAGTACCAGTAAAGGTAGAAATAGAAAAGCCTGCCTTGATCCTTTTCATAAGGAGTGGTACTAAAGATAGAAGGGACAAGGAGTATTTCTATTGAAAGCTCACGGTAAGATAGATGCATAGGAGCTTATGCTGAAGCAAACTGCATTTCACTATAACCTAAAATATGAGCCCATAGATTAGTGGATTTTTTATTCAAAGTGTTAGAAGTTTGCATAATGCAGTATTTCTGTGTTGTTTCATAGTTGCACATTTCTGTGAATTACCTTGATTATAGCATTATGTTGTTCTTTCTAAGTGCAAAGGTACACGTGCCTCAAAGCTGAAAGGATGTTAATTTTGACTAATGACAAATTAAAGGAAATTCACCAAAAAATATACAGCTTCTGAAATCTAAGCTGCTTTTTTTTTTTTTTCCACATGAAAAATAACAGGATACTGGTGCTTTCATTTTCAAGCTAAATGGGATGCAGACATTACCCATGAACCTTATTGAGAATTAAATTCTAAGACCTTGGTGGCATAGATGTGAATATCTGGTAACAAAAATAAAATAGGATATAGCACCTCACGAATGATCAATGTCCTAATTTTACTAGTCCGCAGTATTCCTTACAGAGGGGTTTTACTCAGGTGCTTATCTTGCCTTTTTATTTCTCTTATTATTTTTATTTCTTTATGTTTACTAATTCTCAATCTTTTTAAACATAACTTTGAAAAAGTTCTTACAAAGAAATAGACTTTCCTACACTCCGTGCTATTTAACTGCTCCAGAAGTGTGTTTTCTCAGAGAACAGATTCTGTGAGAGGAAATTATTGCTACATGTGCTGCACGCAGGAACGGAAGGTGTAAATCGTACCATGGGTTTTTGAGACCCACGATGTAGGTCAGTGAGAGTCTAGTCTTGACAGGTGAAGAGTGCGTATCTGCTGAGAGCTCTGCCACTGATAAATAGGACATAAAGCAGGGCTGGGGCTGTAGATGTTTCCTCACCTTCCTTTTGGTAGCAAAAATAAAGCAGTAAAGATCTGTAAACCCCACTCACTGCGTGTTTGCAAACAGTTATGACTGCAGTGACCAGCTTTCCTTAAACAGCATGCGGACAAGTGGAAAGGGAAGGAGAGGAAGAACCAAAGCTTGGAAGACTGCAAATGTGATCTTAATGGTTAAAATCTAATTTACACACAAGCCTGAGGAGGTGGCCTGTGAGCAGGGAAAGCCGCAGGTAGAGTTTGGTTTGCAGCCCAGCGGCACAGCGGTTCCTCCGAAATGAACAGCAGCTGCACTCCTCCATGAAAGGTTTTAGGTTGATAAAACACGGTGAGCTCAGAGTCTCTCAATCACCTCTCCTTATTTTTTTCCAAATCACCCTCTGTGAATGATTTTGTTTGGATCTGGCATAATTATCTGCTTCTACGACAGAGGGACGCCACCTCTACTCGTATCCCAAACTCTGTTACCACGTTTAAGTGAGATGCAGTGCCTAGAGCAGATATGTAATTTTGAAAAAGTATCATCTATAAAACCGTTATTGTTCTGCTATTGACTTAAATAATAAAAAATTGACTCAGCCACAAGATGCTCTACAGTTTCCTGTAAGTCTATTTTTGCAGAGTATCTTAAAATTTCAGAAAACCACCATATAATTTATCATATAGCGATACAATGGATTTGTATTGCGCTACCAATACGCAATGCAAGAACAAGATACTTAAGCCATTAAGTTCTATTACGCATTTGTGAGTTGTGCACTGTTGTTTTAGATAGGATAGGTTACTAACTCATACACTGTTACTCTAAAATCAGTAATACATCACTGCCAGCGAGCAATTGCCAGCGAGACAATCTTTGCCCTTCCCTGCATCACTTCAAACAAAACTTCTAATTTCTTCCATTTCCATCCCATTTTCAAATGTCTGACAGTTGAGCAATACGTCAGGGGATTCACGCCACCAAATTTGACTGGACTACAGGCACCTTTACTCTGCCCAAATACAAGCGGCCTTAGTGGTAAAACCTAGTCTGATATCTGTCATTTTCCTTTTAATCACTTTGGATAAGTGAATCAACAGCAATGGTCACAGCTTTCCATTTGCTTATTTTTTTTGAACACTTCTGCCATGAGTCTAGAGAACATCTTGAACTCTCTGTCCCTTTCAAGACTTTATGCTGCCACCGATGGTAATTAATGACAGTAAAACGATGTGGAAAATGTAATTAGACGCAGCAAACTGTCACACTAGTGACATCAAAGTCCAAAATGTCATTGCTCTTCACAGTTACTGTAAGTACTTTATAACATCTGTATTTTCCGTAAGTCAGATTCTTCCACATCTAAAGTAGCAGCACTGAGCTGCGTGCTCTGCCCTGCTGACTTCAGAGGTCCTTTGAGAAGAACAATGATTTGTGTGGCAGAAGTGAGCCAGGTCAGTTTTGGATGTGCTCTGCAAAAATACGAAGTAGGCACATGCTTGTTGTCCAGTACTTAATCCATCCGGACTAGACAGCAAGTAGTTTAATTACGAACTACATAGAAACAAACCTTCAAAAACACTGCAGGTATTTTTAAAGCAACGTTTAGAGTTTAGAACCCTAAATATCATCTAGGAAAATGAAGATGCCTTGCTTAAATGCGCCGTGCTTTTAAAAAGTTTGTAAGTTTGAGGTAAAGTTTTCAGAAGTCTTTCCATTATGTACAAATGCTAGCTACGTATCACTTTCCAAAGTGACTCAGGCATACCTGAAAATTGTAACCACCGTATCTTAAGAGTAGGAAAAAAGCCCTTGAAAGCACTCTGTCACAAGTCTGATTGCTAGTAGGATGATTTGCTCTCCTGGTTCTCAAATACCAAGACCCAGAATAAAGGAGTACATAGAGGTAGGACTCTATTTTTATAGCTTTTCCATACTTTTGTAACACAAAATTCAACTAATGTTCTCATCTAAATAACAATTGCATATGTTAAAATTATAGATGGGCATAAGATATTTGTGCTGCCATGCTTGGCACCTATCTGGAATTGCACAAAATTTTTCATAACTACAGCTTACTTACTATACACCTAGCCAGATTTGAACTGCCCTTTTCAAGTACTGCAAAACGTAGCTACTACAGCACAGGGCTCAGCAGAGGTTATCTGTCCAGGTATTTATCCCACTTCTTTGGCTGACTTGTTCAGCCCTGTTGAGCTCTCTGTTGCCATGCCCAGGAAATTTTGCTGGTTAACTTGAACATGAGACAGGAACATCTATAATACCTGTAGCCAAAGTACTGGCTGCTCTGTTCCTATGTGTATACCTCTTATTCTTGATGGAATACAACTGAGAAAAATGTTGAAGAAACTAAAATTGGGTCTTGTGAAAAAATATTCATAGTTAGTTCAGGAAATTATAAACTTGCAAGTAGACAGTTCCTGCCAAAATGAATTCTGATTTCAGTTTTCGAAACTTAGGTGCATTTAAATGGAGAATGATGTTTTGTTTTCTATCAAGAGAGACCCTATATTCAAACATAAATACCCAAATCATTTATTTAAATTTAGGGTTACTTTTTTATTCAGCTTCTAGACTTAAATCAGGCAATGAAACAGTTTTCAGTTCTTGCAAAAGTAGATTTCAGACACTTGTCAGAAAGACACTGGCACAGCTGCATCCTACAGATGTGCCACAAGCTAGCTTCCAAGTACAGACAGTGACAGGGTAATGTACCATTTGACCGCTGAAATAGAGACTTCTAGCAAAGAGCTAAGAAGCTTGAAAATCAGATGAGCTAAAGTCAAACTGTGCATTACCATCATTTTAGCACTGATCTACATGCATTTGATAAGAGATTAATTCTCATTCTTTTGAATGGCCTTTTATTCTGTAGGGTGTCTTCCTAAACTTGCTGTAAGACATCAAAAACTTATAGTATTAAGCAATACACTAAATTCTGCCAATCTTATTGCAAAAAACAATTAGTAATAAAGTCACACTGATTTCAGCAGTACTGCTTCTCAAGTTAGACACTTCTCCAGCTAACGCTGTCAAGTTCTAGTCTGTTGTAAACAAAAAGCAGCATACCAAAGGCGGTAATCATCTTTGAAATATTCAAGCTAGAAGACTGAAAGACGCAAAATACCCACACAATGCTGTTATCATTTTCACAGGGCAACTGACAGAACTATATTTTTTGAAAAATAATTTACTATCAGCTAGTGGCATTGAGTTATTTTGCTTTAATGCACAATTTCAGACAAATATAGCTTATTCTCCTCTGCCTCTGAAAATATACCATAACACGAGACACCTTCCACATCCAGAGGGTTTTTCTCTCTGTCCTCTGCTGGGAAGAATTAGGATGGGTGCTGTAAAGCCATGAGAAGGAACTATCCCTTTCACAATATTTAGTTCCACAATTGTCTAATACTGTTTCTTGTACATCCACCAAGACTTTTTAAGACAAATATCTGAAGAATTTGCACCACCGGCTTTATGCAGGAGGAGTGTTTTGAGATCAAATATTTTGAGGTAAGGTGTTACTTAAAAAAAAAAAAAGAAGAAAGAAAGAAAAAAGGAAAACCAACATTGCCCACATTTGCTGAGAACACAACTGCATCAGAAAAAAACACACTGAACAATGTTCTTAGTGTTTGGCAATAAAGTGACCTAATATACACACAGCACTGATAACCAGATATGTCAACCTAATTAACGTATTTGTAGCTTCAGAACTCCAAATGCTGAAAAGAACATTTTGTATATGAAATGACTGTATGGGCATGGCTTTGCTGTGACTTCCTATTGTGCTGAGGTACTGGTAATGGAAACTTTTACTACACTGCGTTCTTCTGAGCAACTTCCCTAGCTGTGGTTTTCTGCTATTCCCCTGATAAAAGCATCAAAGTGGTGAGAGTTTAGCAAGTATGTAAAACTCTCACATGAATTTGACACAAGAGTTCTCAAAAGCAAAACTGTGTAAAATTGGAGACACCCAAACTAGGTCATTTCTCATCTGTTGGCACAGCAGGTGTTATTCTGATGTTTAATTTCAATGTCTCCTTTGATTTAGTTCTGAAGAGCTTTGACGGAATTAGAGAGCGCAATGGGAAATACTGTGAAAACACCAAGAGCCTCCGAAGAAACAAATGTGCCAAGCCAAACAGGTAAGCACTCAATTAATTTCTTTCAAGAGAAAAAGACGTTCAAAATGTATGGTAGATTCATCCATGTGTCTTCCTTCATCTGCCTGACGTAGTAAAAGCAGGCAAGTGCGACTGCTGTGGGAGAAGGAGGGCATCCACCAGACAGTGCTTATTTTTAGGTATGTTCTAGCTCATTTTCCAAGAAGTACTTTAATTAAAAACGCAAACATTAAAACCATTATTAGCTGGTGCTCCTTGAAAGACTTTCCTTCCAATTCAGAAGGCACTGAAGCACTACTTCAGAAACCAGAAATACTGTATTTTGACATACTTGCATGTTATATTTTATACAAATTTGTTCTTGAAATTTGGTTTTGTTTCATTTAAGGTTAAAAACCTTAATGATGTTATGCTTGCACTGAACCTGGAGTCCACTATTAGACTGCTGCATTAAAAGTAGCACGCAGCCAACTTGTCACCAGGTTTATCAATAAAGGTTATACAGAAATACACATTTCACAGGCCAAGCTGCCAAAGGGGGATCTAACACATCTGCCCTATGCATCCACACTTGAAAAATTCAGGTTGCAAAGCCCTCCTTCCCGTACGCTGGTAGAGGTCATGCATCTGAGGGGGAAAGCAAGAAAGATTCAATCACTTGCTACTGCCAAACTGCAAGGGAGTAGGTGGAGAGTCAGTACAGCCTCACCTCTTATGTCAAAATATGACAGACAGCTGGTGCAAGACCTGCAATAAATCAGTCCCCAAAGGTGAGGAAGAGAAAACAGTTTGGTTCTTTGTTTTGTTTTATTTGGGGGGTTTTTGTAGGGTTTTTGGGTTTTTTTTGTTGTTGTTGTTTTTTGGTTTTGTTTTTGTTTTTGTTTTTTTTTTTTTTTAGAGAGGGAAGTCATTAATCAAAAGTTTTGGGTTTTCCATAAAAGATGGTCCAGATGGGTTGTTCATTGTTATAAGGATAGGGAATCAGCCTGGTTTCACTAGTGCTGGAAGGAAACCCAGCCCTGCTTTTAGCATGGCCAAGAACTAGCAGATAAGGGCAGCCATGTAGCCCTAGGTCCTAATAAAGCAGAGATCAAATATTGTTAATGACTACTCAGAGGCTCATAACGTGAGCTAACATTTGGTTTTTTTGTTTTTTTTTTTTTTTTTTTTGTGAAGAAGAGTGCCTCATGTTGATATTCCCAACAACTTCTGTCATGAATACTATAACTATCAAAACAAAGACATGCATGCACTCAGAGCAGGACATTGCTGATGAGCAGGGGAGTGAGGGGTCACTGCCACGGCTGTGACCAAGTTTGTATTATTCCTACACATGCTAAAAGTCAGCATTTAACAGAGCTAAAGCCAACTGCATCCCTTCCAGTGACATACATAGAACATACCCCTAAAAGATAACTCAGCAAACATTGATAGCACAGTGATTGCAAAGGGAAATTACCCATTTAGGAATTTAGGGCTCGATCTATTTGCACTGTCTTACACATCCAGTACACCTAGAAAGCTGCTTTGTCAGATCCTGCCTGACCTTCTGCTGTTACTTGGGGAGGGAACAAGTCTCCCATAGCTGCAGTTGCATCTGCCAAGGTCATCGGGATGTCTCAGACACTCACACAGCTGAAATAGGCTATATCTAAACACCCAAAGGCAGCTTTTTGGCCACAAAAATGATCAGAGCAATGGAACATCTACCCTATGAGAAAAGGCTGAGAGACTTGGGGTTGTTCAGCCTGAAGAAGAGAAGGCTCCCGGGAGACCTTATTGTAGTCTTTCAGTACTTAAAGGGAGGTTGTAAGACAGATGGGACAGACTTTTTAGTACGGCCTGTTGCGATAGGATAAAGGGTAACGGTTTTAAACTAAAAAAGTGTAGACTCAGACTAGGTATGAGGAAGAAATTTTTTTCCCATCAGGGTGGTAAAACATTGGAACAGGTTGCCCAGAGAGGTGGTAGATGCGCCATCCCTGGAAACATTCAAGGTCAGGTTGGATGGGGCTCTGAGCAACCTGATTGAGTTGAAGATGTCCCTGCTCATTGCAGGGAGGTTGGACTAGATGAGCTTTAAAGGTCTCTTCCAATCTAAACTATTCTATGATTCTATGATTTAACAGCCCACATAGCTCTTTGGATCCAACTCTTAGTCTGGATGAGACCAGAATCTTTCATAATGGCTTAGTTGTTGCTAAGCAGTCAGGGATACAAACATCAGTACTGTCATCCAAATCCAATGAAAACAAACTTTTGAAAAGGAACTTGGTACTAAAAGCATATATTGGGGTTAATCCAGTGAGTTTGTATCTACTTGTCTTCCTGACCAGATCAAACTCCAAATATCACTGAACACCTAAGATTTCCCCAGGCCAGGAACAGCCACCTTTGATTTAAGTGAGGTGGAGGATCTAATCCACAGACTTACAACAGTCCAAATAGTTAGTAGGAAAAGCAGGTTTTACACTGGCTTATTTCAGTGAGACTGAATAAAATGAAGGACTGAAACAAAAGGGAAAGAAAGAAAGGAAAGAATATCCAACAAGAAGGGGGAAGAAAACAGATAACTGGAGTCTGCAGAGTTGATCTGCAGTGTGAATGTGTTCATCAGACCCCTATAAGCTCCTCGTGCTGCCTGAGAGCTGCACTGAAAGCAAAACTTTGTGCTTTCCTCACCCTCAGTGCATCAGTCTTGGTCCTCAGAAAGGGAACAGTGCATAAACTGTATTTCCCAAGGAGGCATTTGGATTCCGAATATGACTGCACTCCATCTGAAAGCACATTGTATGGGCATCCCTGGCATAAC
Organism: Cariama cristata; assembly: GCF_000690535.1. Classification (NCBI taxonomy): domain Eukaryota; kingdom Metazoa; phylum Chordata; class Aves; order Cariamiformes; family Cariamidae; genus Cariama; species Cariama cristata. The sequence continues at coordinate 55,296 of NW_009607552.1, read as the reverse complement.
CTAGGTACTGATAACAGACTAGCTACAGCAGCAAGGGGTCATCAAGGGTTGTGAGCCCACCTCCTCCTCTTTCCTCCCTTGGGACCCTGAGTCAAGGGTTAATCCTTACTGAGCTGCACCTGCGTAACTCTCAGTTCCCAAGCTGGCTGGTTTAGATCTAATTTGGGTATGCCAGTGCGACTCTGCAGCCACACCTTACGGCTGCTGCACAGCCAGCCTCCCAGACACACACGAGTGCCCTCTTTACCCTCTCTGGTATACATCATGCCACAAATCATAGTATTTCTGCTGGGCAGTAAAGCTGCGATGATGCAGGGAGTTGAGCTCTGAGCAGCTCATTCCCACTCCAGAGAGGGACCACACCGGTGTGTACCACAGCATTTTTTGAAGGCAGTGAGCTGGATCTGGGTGCTTTGCCTGTCTCTCCCTTCTCTCTAATAGTGCTTTGTAGTCAGTTTACAATGAATAATTTGAAGCATGCAACATTCAGTCTCACACTTTGCAAGACATCCAGAGATGCATACACTTAAAACTAGCATGTATTTCATATTCATTTCCCACTCCCAAAAAAAAAACCCCAAAACTAATTAACACCTGATTCAGTGGAAATGACTGCTTCGATCTTTCCACTCTAACTTTTGAGTTGTTCCATTTCAGATGTAACCTACACTTGCACTGCGGAGGAGAGGTTGCGTTAGAAAAAAATCAGGCAAATCTTCTTTTTTCTTTTACAACTTAAAAGTGTGGGGAGCTCATCAGATCAAATCCATTAGATCACCATGAAATTTAGGTGTGGAGAAACAGTGTAATTTAGTCACTGTTTTGAGGCTTTTGTGTTTGAAAGGAGTTAGCATGGGTTCTGTGAAATGCAGAGTACAGTGGGGTATTTTACATGACCAAAAAACCCAGTGAGGTTTCATTTAAATACCAATTAAAATAAGGTCTTGTTTGTGGAGTAGGAAGGTTGAAAGGTTTTAGGTAGTACAAACCCCCTTTACTTTCACTCTAATTTAAGTATATGTAGTTTAAGAGGTAACGTTTGCATGGATGTGGCAGGCAACACTATGATTAATTCCTTCCTTTTCAGAACTACAAATTAATGTGCAAAATTGAAACAAAAACGAATATAAAGATGAAAGTGTAAGCAAAGTAACAGAGATCTTGCTAGAGTAGAAAAAAAGTCATGTACGCCACAGTGCATAACGAAATGCAAACCACCAGCATGCAAGGAAGGAGAGCAGAAAAGCACTTGTTTTCCATCCTTTCAGTATGGAAACAAAACATTTATAAATAAACAGTATAAGTTTAAAAAAAGCATTGCTAAAGGCATTGTCATTAAGCTAAAAAAATATGACATTCCATGTAGAACTGCTGTCTAACAATCTGAAATGAGAAGTTAGGCGATGGTACTTTATCTTTATTCTGCAGTTCTTACAACATACCTTCTGGCATATATTTCTTGCAGTTCTGGGTAAAGACTGCTTTGTTGAAATAGACTCAGCACCAATACTTAGGTCTTGTTAGCCTCAGGTACTAAGCAGTTTCACAGAGAAAGTGTCTCTTAATTTCTAGTGCAGAACAGGGAAGCAATCAAAGGCATGCTTAGCAGAGAATTTCTTCGGTATAGTTGAACTAATTGTATAATAAGTTACAGTAGATTAATCATGGCAGTTGGCTGATTAATGCAAAGGTACTGGACTAGTCCTATTTACTTCAGTAACACTAATCATCTAAGAAAACCATGGCAATACTAATACTAAACACACTGTGAAACTAATCAATGTCTCCAGACCATACGCATCTATGATGTGTAATGATGCTCACTAACTATATTGTAGGGCTACTTCAATGGGCAAAGGCTAGCAAGACTAAAAATGCTTACAGTCAGTTTGAACATTAAGATAAAATGACCCACTACTTTGATAACACAAGTCCTTATAACGTAACAACAAACAGCTACTCAAAATCAACTGAGAAAAACACTGCTTTTTCTTTCCTTTAAATGACAGATGTGGAATATTTTCCTTAATACTTATATTGTCATTATCACTGCAGTATGGGTAACAAGTGTAAAGTCTCTCCTTTTGAAAATATTTCTTTTCTGCAGACTTGCATGTTCCCTTCAGTCTTTCATCATTATCACTCGAGTTATTTGTAAGGCCCTGGGACACAGAGGCTGAAAACACAGAGCCAGTCTCAGTATTCATTCAGGATGCTGTTTCTAGGTCTCCCTAAAAAACTGCCTTTCTTAAAGACAAGTTGACGAGGAATTTATATTAAACAAGAAAATCTAATAAGATACAGAAGTGTGTCTCTCTTTCTGGGTAATTTATTTCTCTCCTCCCCTGAATTAATTCCCATTTTTGTACATGTTGAGCTGCACAGACTGGGCAAGTATGGAGATCAAACCACTTCTGTAAACATACTGCTGGATGTTATTACTAAGGAACAAGGTGCTGATCCTGCTGGAGGCAGAGGGAAAGCTTTGTCTCCCTATCTGCCAGTGGACGGTAATGCGACGTGCTGAGGGAAGGGACTCACTTCCAGGAGAAATGCAGGCAGTGTATTGCATGATCTCTCTTGTCAGGACTTGTGCCAAAGAGCTCAAAACACCCAGCATGACACATTTCTGAATCTCCTACCTGTCAAAATTTACTGGACACCACAGATTCCTGATGGATGAGGAGCTACTGAATGTTTGATAGTCCTAGTCTCGTGCAAAGTGCCTTCTCCATCCTTCAGAAACCCAGGAGACTCAGCTTGTGTCCTACACAGTGCTGCAAGGCCCAGAGTCATCCCAACTGATGTAAAAGGTCATAATCTCTTTACTGACCTCAGTTCTGCAAACTGCAGTTGTACGATGATTTAATTATAAACACCCATGTTGCCTCTCTTCTTTAATTGAAGGGCATCATGTGCTACCTCTAGTACAGTATCCACACAAGGAGGGGAAACAAAGTGCTCTGGCTGTTGATCGAGCTAATTTTAAAAAGTGATGGGAAACCAGCAATAATGGCCTCATTGTCATTATCCTTGATTTAAAGTAATTTCACACCTTTGAAAAATATCAGTGGTATTAAATGATGGAACAATTCAACATGCATCTTCCTTTCCTTAAATGCAATGCATCAGCTTGGCTCAAAATTGTAGTTGGAGGCATTTAGAGTCAGTGGCATTAATCAAACTGGGTTACTTCCTACTACTATAAATACTTACTAATTTTGCTAGTTTCAAACTGAATACGTCTTTTAAATATGGTAATTACTAGAAAATGCAGTCTAAATTTAGTTGCTTACAATTAACCAAATGACTTTTTTTCATTTCTAATATCTTCACATTCTTCTTGTAAAGTTACAGGCTCATCTTTAGCTCTTTATGTTTACCAAGTGACATTTCAGAGTGAGATTTTTTTTCCTATTTGACCTACTATGTAAAATATATCATACATAATGAAAAATCCATTTCTGCTTCAGAACTCTATCTTGTTTCTAAGTGACATTTTCTTTCTTCTTTAACAGGTCAGGAGAGTGATTTCCTTGCTGTCCTCTATGACTATCCTTCAGCAGACATAAGCCAACCTATATTTCACGTAGGGGAAAAGCTACGTGTGCTGTCAGAGTAAGTTGATCCATTTTTTAAAAATTAGGTTTTGTTACAATAGATGCAAAGCTCTGTTCTAACTCCCTGGCCCAAATTGGATGCAGTTCAGCAAAATGAACTGAGTTCAGAATTTGCAAGGAAAGATGCTTAGCCATGGTGTAAATTTCACTATAAAGATTTGGGATTTCAGATTGTACTTTGATCCTTGGATTCCTCTGACATGGTTTCTGAAGCTGGATTCAGAATCTATTCTAAAGTAGGACTCAAAACAGGATTCTGATTTGAAAAATTATTTTGAGAAAGTATCCCCCCTATGATATTGGAAAACAGAGTAAAAGCAAAAATATTTTGAATCGCATAGAAAAGGAAAATTATTCTGAATTTCTCTGTCAAGTGTCTCTCTCATTTTCTCTCTCACCTTTTTCATCTAACAACTCCTTTATGATTAGGTCTTAGAATTTCATCCTAGATTTCAGGTAACTCTAACAAAAATGAAGTAAAAGAATACCTTTTTTTTTTCCTTCTTAAATATTTTAATTGACTTTATATTTTCTGCGTGGGGAAAAAAAAAGTGTTGAAGATTTTCCAGTCAGTTCCACTCAAAAATTTATAAACCCCAGAAGGAAGTAGGCTTAAGAGCCCTAGTTCAGACTGACCGTAAGCATAGTTCAAATATTGCCACACAGAAGAGTGAGCACACTTCTTGAAAAATGGAAGCCAGCAGCCCTGATATTCTTTTATGCACAACATGTATTGGCACACAGTGACCTCCTAGAAGTTACTCAGCCCCACAGCCACTGTTTGCACTGCTTAAAGAGAAATGAAAGATTTCATTTTTTCAGCTGGTGGACAGATGGATTCAAGGGCAGACTAGACACATTCATAGCAGAGAAATCCTCCGAGGATTTCTAAATTAATTAAAAAAATTCTCTATCTGAGGAAGTCAGAGCGTCAAATGGCTGGAGGACAGAAGTACTCAAGAGAAGTATCACAGACAACTGATGACTTCTCGGACTCTTCTCCAGACCACTGTGACCTACAATGGCCTTTGTCAGCAACAAGATACGGGGCTACACGAACCTTTGGTCTGATCTAGAATGGCTGCAGTTACGTTCTGCTGATAAAGTGCTTTCCCTGCCTCCCTGCACTTCGAGGTCACAAGGCTCAGACAATACCACTAGATGAACTTTTCTGCTGATGGAGAGCTTCCCTAAACCAGGGGAATTCTTCTCTGGTAACTTCTAGCTGTTTAAACTTTGCTGCAGTTTGTGTAACATACACGACACAGTACAACAAATGCTTTAGCTTGGAAATTCCAGCTTAAAGCCTCACTCCCAGCTTTCATCAGCTACAAACCCTCACACCACCACATAACTACACATGCCTGTATCAATGAAAACTTTATGTGTGGGATATCATACATATACATATGCTGCATAGTATGATCTACTGGACGAACAACTTCTAAAAGAACTAGGCTTCTGTAGCAACAGTTTTTATCATCTTTGCCTGTTGTGCAGTGATCAAGAGCTTCTCCTAATAGTAAATAAGAGCCAAAGCAAGCCTTGATGGGAACTTTCTTTTTCCTATTTTGAATCAAATCAGCTTGTTCACAGAAGACAAGACATTCCAATGCTCTATGCAAAGCATAGTGTCCTAATGAAGGACCTGTCCTTCCCTAATGGGGTATGTGCCGATGTTAACAGGAACTGTTTGCCTGCAGACTTTTGCTGCACATAAGCTGGTATAATCTTTTTCTCAAGTCGTTCAAAGAAGCAAAAGACAGTGGAAGAGAAGAGCAGTATGGCAGGCACGACTGGAACACGAGTGATGAGGAGTCACCACGGAGAAGCCAGCATGAGCAGGCAGCATGTACTGCTTTTGTAACAGCAGCTTTTCAGCCTTCCACCAAAGCAATTATGTGTAGTGGCAATCAGCCCCACCAATCCTGCCAGGGACATGATACATGGAACCTCCATAGAAAATACACTCCTCACAGATATTTGTGACTGCTTTGGGTTGGTAGGATTAGATAAGCACCACTGGCACAGTTTCTCACTCTCCACACTTGTCAGGCACCTTTCATTACCAGATGAACAACTGCCTTTAGCAGGCAGTATTCAAACCAGATGTCCTCCAAAGATTCCCCCAATCTACATAATTTCTGTGGCTCCTGCCCCAGGAGAGATGTGCTGCTTTGGGACTTCTAGCCATCACAGGGATTTTTCAGGCTTAGTAATATTACAGTCTGCAGGGAGGGAAATGCTGAGTCTCTCAGGTTTTTTGTTATTGCAACTCTTGGTTTTGTCTGGGAGAGTTGTGGGGAAAAAAAAATGAAATAACCTAAACTTCTTATAGATAATTTCATGTTGGCTGGAAACTCACAAACAAAACTTGTGGGGTCCTGAAATTTCCACAGCTCTAAGCAGTAGACAGTTCCCTTTTTCCCCTCACCATGTACATTCTGGACCATGGGCCCAGAAGCTATGATTCAGGAGGTTTAACCTAAGTGTTTTCAACTCAGCTGTTTTGACATACACTGAGATTCTGGTCTGCATTCTGGGCATTATTTAGAAACATTTATATGAATGTCCACAAAACCAGCATTCAAACAGAAGACACACTATTCTATTATTTGGATTCAAAGTCTTAAAGGTGGAGAGAACCCATGAATCATCAGCATCCTTGCATTAATCACTAAAACTCCACAGCATCCCTGCAAAAATTCTTGTTACTCTGCCCTTCCCAAGGGATTTAAAAGCCAAAGCCAGCATTCAGTATCACAGAAGAACCTAAGATATGCCAGTGAAAAAACCTATGTCTAGTCACCTAGTTTCAGCTATGAGGTCTTTTTTATTGGAGTCTGCTCAGCAACTCATTGAAGAAAAGGAAAAAAGCAAACCATGAACGAGGTTCTGTTAGACTGAAAACCTGTTCCCAGGCAGACAGGGTCCGTTTGCTGACTCTCTCTACCCTGATGTTACAGGAGTAACTACAGGGCTGTCCAGTCACAGCACATTCAGCCATAAGCTGAATATCTTGGATACCACTACAAGTCTAGCTGTGGGAAGGCAGAGCACAGCATGGTTTAACCACTGAGTATTTACCCTTCTTCTTTTAACTACAGAAAAATATTTTATTCCTTACGTAATTTAAATGGAACAAATGTAACTTATTTCTGTGTCCAAATTTAATCCTGATGTAGGTTTAGAAACAGAACTACTCTAAATGAAAAAAACTTGGTTGCCTTTCTGAATATGTAGATTCAGGAACACAGACAGAAGGTTCCAGGCTAATCTGTAGGTCTTAACTAATTTCTAATATGAAGACAAGCTCTGAAAGTACATCTGAAAATATTCCTCCTCTTGCTTTCACACAGTGAAGGAGGCTGGTGGAGAGTTCATTCCCTTACAACAGGTCGAGAAAATTATATTCCAGGAAAATATGTAGCAAAGGTTTACCATGGGTAAGTAAATATATTTCCTATAGCCTTTCAACACTATGTTTCTACATATACTGCCCTGATTAGTTAGTAAATCAAAACAATGCCAATAGAGACTAGACAGACAGAAATTTTATTTATTGACAATCTAAAATAGTTGCTTGGAAATCTGAGAACATCAAATCCACATCTAAGTTTAGATTATACAAAAAGGAAAATCCTAGTTTTAAATGCTGGAAAGGGTCAAAAACCCCTCAAATGTCATCTAAGATATTTAAAATACTTCTGTTGCATGGACTGAGCTCTACTTTTAAGACATTGATAAAGAGACCCTATTTAGAAGAAGTTTTAATATTTACAAAGAGTAAAATCTAAGCTAGAGTTGCACATGGAAAACAGTCCAAAAAGAACAAATAGAAAGACTAATAAGTCATTCAAGAATGTAAACTCTCACACTGGAAGAGCTAAGGAAGGTTCAGAGGTTTCCTGTTGCCCTAGACACGAGTCAGGAAAAAAACATTAAAGCACACACTTAAAACTTTCTTGGCAAAAGTTTTAATACCTGTTTAATTTTAAGCATATGAACTGTGAACTTCACTGCAATTTATGCAAGTGCTTGAATTTTAATATGCTTTTATATCCTCCTGAAATAGAGATGTTTTCCCAAGGACAGGGTACAGATATGGTAATGGAAGCTACTGTCTGAAGCTGCCCCAAGACCATTTTGCTGATAGCAGACTGGATCAAATACATAAGAACAATTTTAAAATAAAGTGCCAGTGACTCCTACACCGGTTAAGCAAGCTCAGTTACATGGTTAGACACAAGCTGTAGCAAAATACAGCAGTGCACCAAGCTATGGTGAAAATCAGTAGGGCTAATTTCACCTTCCCTTATCCACAAAGCCAATTAATTTCAATGGTTGGACTGTTACCTAGCACAAGCAGAATTATTGTATTTTATTTTGGGTTTATTTACAGTACAATAACATACAATTTGGGGTTAGCAAAGTGGTTTAAATGAAAAAAAGGGATTTAACTAATGACACAGATATGTCATCAATATACCACATGGATATGTCCCTACAATTCAGATCAAAGCAGTTCAAAAAGTTTTGTTTTCCCTAATAAGTCCAAACCTTATTCAGTCTTCTCTTAGTCTCATAAAAGTTAATGGAACTCAGAGAGCAAGATTTTCTTCATAAACTGGGGAAATATGCCTGGACATAGTCAAGAGAATAACTACAGAAAGCCACAGTGTTATTTTTGCCTTCACTTTTCCTGGCTAATGCTGCATTTTCACGGCCACATGCTGCTCTCTGCTTCACTGGTGTCCAAATTTCAGAATTTGTTTTTTCCTGCTTCACAGCTGGTTATTTGAAGGGCTGGGAAGAGAAAAAGCAGAAGAACTTCTACAGCTACCCAACACCAAGGTCGGCTCCTTCATGATCAGAGAGAGCGAAACTAGGAAAGGTGAGAAAATACTAGTTTTTCCCCCTTTGATCTCAGGCATTAAGTTTTACAACTCTTTAATTCACTCCTTGTCCTTCTTCATATGGATCAGTCTGAAACCAGAAAATGTATGTGATGGGAAGGCAAAGGCACCCAGTGCAGCATGCCAGTCTTCACCAGTCACCTACGCTAGGAGCGGTGCTGGAAACAGGGTTAGCTATGGCCATGGAAAGTTCCACAAGCACAAACAAGACAGAGTTGTTTAAACACTATTATTTACTTTGGTTGCATGCAAAGCTTATTAGGCAGTGGGAGTTTTCAAATGGAGGAAAATTCACAGCTTTGCCTTGGTCCACAAAATATTGCCTAAAGAGGCTATAAAATACACACCAAGCAGTGGGGGTGGCTGATAAGTGCATTTCCTATATAAACAGGTGGTTCTTTTATTTACTTTTTAAAAATTACATGCCTTCAATTTTATTTTCTTTCATAGCAATTCTGTTGCTACATGGGAATTGTACTGGACACACTTTATACTTTTATTCTCTTCAATGGGAATACAACTTGCATTGTGCAATGTGGTATCTTCTTTTCTGAAGCACCAGAACACGTCCTAGTATCATGATACTACAGTTAGAAGGGAATAATAAACCATCTACTCTGATCTCTTGCATACCACAGGCTAATTAGTTTCATAATACCTACACTAAATTCAAAGAAATTTAGGATCAGCACTCAGTCCTTACCAACTAAATGCTGCACAATAGCTTTAAACAAAGAAACAGGAAAATCCAAGTTGCCATCTCCTGCCAGGACTGCATTATCAGGTATCAGCTACTGCATTATTGGGAGCTGACTAAATCAGCATACCTGCACACGAGTCTGGTGCCCCTCTTCAGGGGAAGGCAAACATCTTCAGTAAAGCTCTATTTCCTTTACAACATTTCAAAAAATCCCATACCAGCAAAAATAAAGGAAAAACATACCAGAAATTTAAATTTAGTCAAAATCTCAGGCCCTGATGTTGGGCCCTTTATTCTCTTTGTTATACTTAAGTATATTTATAAAGATGACTATATAAGTAGAAATTCGAATGGCCACTCAGTTTTTTCCAGATCTTTCTGGGGCCTATTGGATCATGGCACCACATTTTACAGATATTCTGGCTGTGGTCACTGCTATCGATCCAGGATTAGAGCCCTATTTTGGTGTAATTAGTTTTCCTCCTTCTTCAGGGTTATATTCCTTGTCGGTGCGGCACAGGCAAGTGAAACATTACAGGATCTTCCGCCTTCCAAATAACTGGTATTACATCTCTCCACGGCAAACCTTTCAGTGCCTTGAAGACCTTGTGAATCACTACTCAGGTAAAAAGAACTTCAGATTAAAGAAATTTTCCACTGGCAACTGTTAACCTATCTATCAAAGGTCCAGAACAAGTTTTGCCTATGTCTGAGACTTGCAACTACTGCCACAGAACAAGTAATGGAAAAACTTACGGTTTCTATCTTTTATTTTATCTTTTATCCTAAATACAAATATGCTACCCTTAACCGTACAGCTGAAATCAATCCAAGAACTCAGCTAAATAAAGACAGGCTCTGCCCGTATTGGTAAATGATACTGTATGGCCATGTCAGTAACACTATTTGGTCCAAACACTAGCGTCCAGACAACTTTCAAATACAGTTTGGAGGTTAGCACAGGCCAGGGATGACGAGCCCCTTTCAGAGCACAGCTAAAGTCAAAGTTTGGGTGCACAAAAATGTTAAGCTGTACAGATGGAAGGCATGGTTCTGGGTCCCGGGGCCAGAGTCAACTTCTGGCTCCCTTTCTTTACCAGCATGGACATGTCTGCCATTTATTTATTTAACATATAGACATAGAGATAGCATCAGGATGTGAAAGACCAGGTTCTGCAATCATGTTTCTCTTAGGAACCACTACACCACACAACCTTATCTGCAGCAGAAAATTCTCAGAATTGTTGTTAGTTCCTTCCCTATTACTTTAGAAGAGTATGGCTGGATTTTATCAGCAGAAGTTATCTCAAGGGGCTCAAACTGTTAACTCAAATCTAGATTCAGCTGTCATTTTTACTAAGATCAGTCCAGTGGATGACACCTGTTTCAACGACAGTTTTCCAGATTTATGGCAATTTAACCTGTGTCAGAGAGATAACTTGACAAATAACACAATTAAGTGGCTGCAGTGGCCATGCATTAAGATGAAAACATTTTAAAACAAGGAAGGAAGATTGCAGTAAGTTAATTGCATAAAAGTTACAAGAGAACAATAGGTTCCGTCTTTAACTAGTAATGGGTACTCTGTAATTTTAAAAGTGTAAAGCTATCATATCTGCGTATTTCATAGGTAAATGAAAAATTGTGTTGGCAAAAGAGTACTCTGATAAACTGGAGAGAAAAGCCATATTCACATTCAAAACATGCAAAAGAATCTTTCAAGTCCAATGATACAAACAGAGGAGTGAGAATTTGGACAGGCTATTTGTTTGGGGTTTTTTTTACATTTTAGTTAGCTGACACCTTTCTCCATGTAGAAAGAAGCAAACAATCAAAGCCCAAAATTTGGGGTGGGGTGGAACCCAACACTTATAACAATTAACATTTTTGCTTAAGTTATAGATGTAAGAGGAGATATAATGAGGTTTAGCTCTCCTCCTTCCCCCACCACAAGATGATACGGAATCTCACCCTGAAATAAGGTTCGGACATGTAAAACGCTAGCATTCAGCCACGATGTTCTCTACTTGGGCAGAAGAACATATGCTAGTGGAGCCAGAAGAGGACAGAGAGAAGAAACATAGATGAAAGTAACATGTGAACCTTGATTCATTCCATAGCCATGTTCCAGAGCAGAACAGGTGCACATACAATCTAATCTGAGAGGTTGCACCTTGCATCTATTTTACACTCTGCTTGCATGGCTGAGACAATGGGAGGCAAAAGCAGAACTCACTGAGGACTCAGAAAACGTGGGTCTAAGTCCCTGCCCTGTCACAAACTTCCTTCTAGATTTTGGGCAAGTTACTTTATCTTTCTGTCTCAGTTCCTCACTTGTACTGTGGGAAATATACCCCATGATAAATTAAAAGGCAAAGTTATGAGGAAAAGAAAAAGTTAAGCCTGTGTTACAATGTCCTCGCTGAGAACACACAATTTATTGACTCCTACTGTGTCCAAAACTGTTTATTTGAGCATGCACCAGGGAAGGAAAACAGTGAAGATAACAACGAGCAAAGATTAACTGTCTGTGTATTCATTTCCCTGTGCAGAAGTTGCTGATGGTCTCTGCTGTGTCCTTACAACACCTTGTCTTACCCAGTGCACTAACAACAACAGCGTAATGAACCAAGTTCCTCCTGTGGTGATGCGGAATAAAAACTTCAGCTGGAGAAATATTCAAAGGTACTGCATACAACAGAGGCTGCCAGAAACAGCAAGGTTTTTTTCCAGCCTTGTATGTACTTATACTTAGAACACAGAAGAACCAGCCATTTCCTTCTCCTGAGACCACTTTTAAAGATCAGACAATCTTCAAAGCTGCTGACAACAGGTTAACCCATGAAAACTGGATGTCCAGCTCTCTGACTGATAATCTTGGTCTAACTTTGAAAGAAAGTATAGTTAACATTCAATCATTTCTCCTATCCAGCTAAGAGTGTGGCCACATATGCAGTCCCTTTGGGGCTCGTGAGTCTTCTCCACCAACAGGGCAGGAGTAAAAGTAAGAGCCAGACCATAAAGCCCAGTCAGATCCACCATGAATGGCACACTAACATGCAATGGCTTACAGGTGAGCCTCAACAGTCAGAAATGTCTCCCCCTTGTTCACACGGCAGCCATCTATGGAGCAGCACAAGTGCAATGAACACACTATCCCAGCATAAATCTTTCCTGCTGTGTCTCTCTCAATACGCAGCCCAACTCAAAGTTCATGAAATTTCTAATATTGTGACTGCAACTTGAGAAAGTAGGTCAGGTTTCAGAAGCTGGTGAAAGAACCACCTTCCGAAACAAAAGCACCTCTTATTTTTGAAGTGTAAATTTCCCTCCACTACACTTCCTTCACAAAGAATATTCATTTGCTAACAAATGCAAGACAATTTTGTGCAGTATCAAGGCCAATTTTCCTACAGATTAAGAAGAAAGAGAGAAAGTATATACATGTAATTTCCTTTTCAGATGCCAAAAAATATTTAGATACTACTGTTATACTGATGATTTTGGAAAAACTCTAGTAATTTCTGAGACAGGAAACTTTTTATACAACAAAATTAACATCATTTAGTTTAACAACTGTTAACATTGTACTAAGAGGCTCAGTTCAAGTAGCTGAAACGCTAACAGAATTTTATTCTTTTAAAGGCTGGAGATGACTGAAGATACTGAAAGCACCCTGGCAGCAATGGATGATTCTTGTCTCAGCTATGGCCTGAGGGAAAGTATTGCTTCCTACCTCTCCTTAACAGGCGATGACAACGTTTCTTTTGCAAGTGCCAGAAAGAAGAAAACCCAATCTCTTATATACACAGGGAGCAAACGTAAAAGTACCATTCACTTGCCACCTACATACTATGAAGACTAAATGTAAGACAACCAGGGGAAAAAAAACAACACAACTGAGGGGTTAGAAGAGAAACCCAGAGCATCCTGTGGCCCTGCAGTCCTTCAACAGCTGAGAGAAACAAGCACACCAGCTGATGATCAAACGCTGGCAATGCTTCTGCATTTCCTCTTCTGAATGTTACCCAGAGACCTTCTTACGGGTGCTGTCTCAGCCACAGCAGATGCTGGGAACGTCCCCAGTGCACCTGAAATTAGAACTGGCTCACAAGCAGGATAAACTGAGATGGACTCTAAGTCAAGAGCCAAGCGAGTCAGATGACTCTTCAGCAAGGATGATGCCCACCATTGTACAAAGGTGATTGCATAGGGAAGGACTAACTACAGCTCAAGAACTTAAATTAAGTCTTACTCTGGTATTCTCCACAAGGCTGAAACCCATCTTTACAGAGATGGTTTACCATATACCTACATTGAGAAAAGGAGCCTTTTTCCTCTTTATATAGAATCATGCATTGTTATTGACAATGGGTCAGAAAGTCGTCAATAACCCCAAGAAAGTATCTAACATCCGGCATCCAAGAAACACTTGATTATATTGACTCCATACTTCTGTTATTTTTACTTTTTAGGGGAAAAAATTAAAATCATTGACTTTTCAAATGGCATTTAATTCAACTGCTGGTAATGGCCTGCAGTATCACAAAGTGGTCACAAAATTAAGAACAGGCTTAACTCACTGAGAAAAGCAGTTCCTGCTTAGCCCTGAGCTGGGAGTACAGGCATATCCAAAAATATAACTCTGCTGCTCATAGTCTAGCAGATACTCAACAGAAAACAAAGGAGGTTTTAAGTGAAAAGTAAAATGTGGTAATATCATGCCTAACTGCAAAGGTAGGCTTGCAAAATTGTGATCTTTTATGTATAGAGGACCAGATTCTAACCTCATTTCCTGAAGGTACCCCATATTTATGTATAAATTTATATTAATAGCAGTTTTTTTAATAATCGAACTAAGAGTGTAAATCAGCAACAGTGGATGTTAAAGAGTTTTCTGAATTTCTTGTCTGAGGAGAGTTAAGTCAAATAGTAATGACATATTTCATCAAACTGCTTAAAGATTTGTAACTGGGTTATCTGAAATGTCATGAATTAGAGAATTTTTCTCTATATATGTACTCTTTGCTAAGGGATAAAGGAGCACTAGCATGGTCCTTTGAACCTTACTTGTGATTGCTTTGTAAATCAAGTAGTCACTCATATCTGCTGGTGTAAACTGCTGCAATCTATATTCTTGAGCCAAGATCTTTTCCATCTAATATTCTGTCATAGCTTTTTGCACAGATTTGAGTAACGAAGGTTTGGAGACAGGGAATTGAGGGTATGTGTGTATATATATACATATACATATATATGTATATATATATTTCCTCTGTAAATACCTCTTAGCACAAATCTGTGTGTTCTTTAGATCTTGTAACAGATCAATTGCACTAGCAAGAGAGATTCAGAGATCAAAACAGTTCACAGTCTGTTTAAACATATTCCCAAACTTAAAGGATGAATGTAATTCGGCTGGTAAACATGGAACACCACAAAGCAAAACGAACTCAGGAACTCTAGGCATTTGTATAATCTCATTACTGTTACTAATCATTAATATGTTATGGTGACTTCATTTTATCCAATGAAATGTATATGGGGAGCATTACCAATTTCTAAGTCATGATTTATATTTATTCATTAAAATTATATCCAGTAGTTACTTTGTATCGTTTTTAGAAAATGGAAAACCTAGCACACAACTAGTACAAACACCCAGTCATTCACTGCCAGAAGGTATCTTTGATGGAATGTGACAAAAGAATCCAAGAGCCCATGTAACTGGCCAGCACTTGGAACACGCTCCATAGGAAGGGAATAAGACCTGTTCTGATGATGACAGGTTCACACAATCACAGACTAGTTCAGGTTGAAAGAGACCTCTGCAGATCACTTGGTCCAACCCTCCTGCTTGAGCAGGGCCACCTAGAACTGGTTGCCTAGAACCATGTCCAAGTGGCTTTTGAATATCTCCAGAGATGGGGACTCCACAACTTCCCTGCGCAACCTGTGCCACTATTTGGTCACCTTCACAGTAATGACATGAGAAGGTGACAAAAACTCATGAATTGTGGCATAAGGCATGGTTGGATTTCACAGATGGTTATGGGAAAATTCTGTGAGGTCTGGCCATTTCTCACAAATAACTGAAAGACTATAGTGAGGACCTTTTGAGAAGCATGATCTTGCAAGGGCTAACAGCATGGAGGTGATTCTATAAAAATCTGAGATTACTTAAGAAATATCAGAAATACCAAATTTGTGTAGGGATGTAGCAAACCGGGACCACTGGAGAAAAAGTAATCAGAGGTGGTTGGTTTGTTTGAGAGGGAACAAGGCTTGTAAAGGGGGGAGCAAAAAAAAGGAGATAGGAAAAGGGGGAAGAAAAGGGATCTAAAGGGTAGCTAATCATAGGATCAGGGATATTTAGGGTCCATGTCAGACAGCCCTGCACCTGGTTGCAGTAGTTTTCAGTTGGGCAATAAATCTGCTGTTGCCACCATTGGCTGACCTACTTCCATGGCCAGAAGGGATCTGGTGTCTTCCCTTGCTTTGGGTGGAGGAAGCCTGGGAGCTCTCCTCCTGACACCTACCAGGGAATGCCTGGAGGGAACACCTAACATATCTTCCCTCCACAGCCTCCTGCAAGAGATGCAGGCAATCCATACCATTGATCCACTCTTCTACATCAAAATTGCACCAGTAAATAAAACAATTAATCAAAAGATGAAGTCAAACACCAGGTTAATACTCTTAAATGATTTAAAACAAGACCACAATCACTGAGATATTACTTTTTTCTAATCATATTACTGAAAGATGAAATAAGTTATAAAAAGTCCCTATGACAGTTTTGCATTGATTTTGCACAATCTCTTTGCAGATCTGTTCCAAACAAAATGTATTATAAGGCAGACATAAGAAACTCAAAAGCATTTTGCTATTTCAGGTGCATGTTTTCTTGTAGAGAAAGTTTCATACATCATACGTCTCTGCATGTTAAGAAACAGTATCATTTTTTGTATGCATGACAAAGACCCAAACAAGAAGCGCAAAACTGATTTTTGCAGAAAAGCTGTATTGCTTCATGGGATTTTCCCTCAGGAAAGCTCTATCTGGTATATATTCTCAGTTTCATGATTCTTAGTCTGTATGCACATCCTTTTATTACAGTAAAATTAAAAGTACACAATGATTTTGGCGTCTTGGAACAAAACCAAGATGCATCCCTTTACAGGAGGTCTAGGTGAGAAATCTGAGTAAACAGACAGTTGCATTCTGCATCACTTAATTACAAAAAAACAAAAAAGGATAAAGTTTATTTTTAAGACACCGCTATTACTGCTTGCTTTTTATTTTACCAGTGTATTTCACAAGAAAACTAAATTCACCATAACACTGTAAGGATAAATACTTAACATTACTTTGAAATAAGTGGCGATCCTGCTTTTGTCAAGACAGTGGTCTGCACAGTTCCAAGAAGAAAACTGTTGTTACAAACACAAGATCAGTAAGAACTGATGCACCTGCCTGCTCATTGCACTTGCCACTGTTTTCCATTATTCGGTGTCTTGACGTACGAGAAAGAAGGAGTTCAAATTTTACTTTATAAAAGAAAAGATGTAATGTGGAACTACACTCCAGAAATAACAATAAGCAAAGAGGTCCTCGCATTTCCCTTTCATAAGTTGCACAACTGGTAAATTGCACTGTATCCTGTTACAGCTTTCAGAAGGCCCCATCCTGAGACATGTCAGTAAAGGGTTTGTGACTTCAGAGAAAGAGTAGGATGAAACTGTACTCTGAGGGAGAAGGACTCTGGGTCTACTAGCAGAACTAGCTATGCCAAGAGCTGAGTAAAAATCTAGGAACTGTGTGAGGAATTATGTGAGCGTGACACAAAAAATCAACTACTGAACAGCAATTTTCAACAACTTCCCTTGCCTTCTCCACCAGAGTGATGTAATTAAAATAGTGTTATTGAGACACTGGGTTGCAAAAGGCAAGTTATGTTTCCTGGAGCAAGGGCACAATGAAGAAAAATCAAGTAGTGAACAGAGATGTCGCTATTTTCAAGGCAAGATTTTATTTAATTGGGCCCAAGGTTTCCTGCACCAAGAATTCTGTTCCTCTTCTCATTGTTCCAAGTCAACACCGCTAGCATTTTGTCCAAGTATCATTTCTGCTGGCTATATAAACCTCCACTGAAGATTAAATCTCGTTTCAGAGCACACTACTCTTATCCAAGGCTGTACAGATCAATGGTAGTATCGACACTGACAAAACTGATCTCAAAGTCCTGAGATTTGACATAGGACGGGCTGTAAAAACATGGATCACTTGGGTGACTGTGAAAATGGTCCAAGCTGACAGCAAACAAGGCTGTGGGTAAACGGATTTTTACTCTCTCTCTGAAACTTGCTTTTTCTTTTAAATGAAACCTGTCATGAGATCAGATAAAAAGATTGGATACTTTAAACATGCGGATGTTTGGCTCATCTGTTTCAGAGTCAAAAAACTGCTGATCAACAACCATATTTATGGAATGGAAACTAACCTGTTGTACCTATAAGTTATGAAACAAGACTATTTATATAATACACAAAAAACCACAGTGACGAAAACCAGATTCTTACTATGACTAAATCAATCACCAAAGTGCATCTCTTGTACATCCTTGTGAAGCACCCGGCTCCTGGAGATAGCAGTCACAGGTGAGATCAAAAATAACTATAGCAATAACAGCCCTATTAGTGCTGCCAAGGTATGGATGAAATAAAACCAGCACCCACACACTGCAACATCCTCACGTCTGTAACAACATCGTTTCATAATGAAGTTGAAATGGCAGGAATGGGACTTACCATCAACAACACCCTCCTGAAGAGGTTCATATCCGCTGTCTCTGTGAGCAGGTGAATGCTGGTAACATCTGCCCCACCGCGGTCAGCTCCTAAAGAAACCTGGCTTGGATCTCCTCCAAAGCTAGCGATGTTCTGCTGCACCCACTTCAAAGCTGCTAATTGGTCCAAAAGGCCAGCGTTTCCACTCACCTCACGAGAATCTATTGTGGAAAATAAATAAACAGATCTGAAAATAAATAAAACCATAAACATCTGAAGTTTTGATTAAATGTTACATTTTTAGCAGCTCTTGCAGCTGAACCTTGACAAAACTGATACTAGAGTTAAAAAGTCTGAAGTGGTCTCTTCCAAGGTCATCACTTTACAGATTGACTCCATTTCAGTTTTTACCACTCCACCAGGCATCCCTGGAGGTGCCTAATTGTCTGTCCTGATGACAGAGAAATAACACTCCAACTTCTAAACTTTATTTGGACACCTTATGGCAGGAGAATTGAATTCAGGCTCAAGTATCCATAAATTCAGGCCATGAGATTCTTTCTCTACATAAGTAGCTCAATCTTAAAATGAACTAAAATTAAACAAAAAATCAGTGTGTTTACAAAATTCTCAAGTTGGAAGCGACCCATAAGGATCATCAACTGTTTCCCTGCAGTGCACCTACTTGCATCTGTTTGCTTCCTACATATCTTTTACACTTACCTTGTCTGACCAATCATTTGTAAGTCACATCATCTTCCATTTCTTTACTCACCTACAGATATTATAATTTATAATATCTCCATTTATACCCTTTGAGAGTGACCTATGTCTAACTGATATAGACCTGATTTATACATATTCATATTTTTGTTCCCATGAAAACAAAAGAAAAATAATTGATCATGTACTCCCCATGCTTAGGTATCACCACTGAAAAGACTACTTTCTTTTCAACACCAACCAGTGGTAACTTGATACATTGATTAACAGGAAATGAATGCTGAAAGCATCTAATGATGCAAATCCTTAGGCAAGTTTAGTTTTATTACAAAAGCAGAAATAAGTACACAGTTTGTAAGAAAGGAATAGAAAATTATCATTCACTGTCTACTTCTTTTTAATCCACAATGAGCCATTCATTTTTAATGATTTTAAATTCTCCACATTTAAAACTCAGGGAAAAAACAAGCAAACAAACAAAAAACAACAAAAAAACCCAAGAAAAGACAGAAAAGCAAGGGTTAGAAACACAGCTGAAACTATTTGTTTCTTCCATTGCCAAGATCAAATAGTGCAATTTTAAACTAAGGTTAGGCTCAGAAACTAGTGAATCAAATTGAACAGACAGTGGAATAAAAAGCTGCCACTTTGTGGACAGGTAACCCTGTCTCAGGCAAAGAGCAATTGAAAGCATACATCCTGTAGTAGATATCCATATGCCTACTGTAATGAATTAGTGAGATATCACAGAGACCGATTTAAGTAGCAGAACAGAATATAGAGAAGACCAGATTATTGATAGCCTTACAGATCTTACAGATACTCACACCACAACAGCCATAAGTGCTCTTTCAGTAGGACAGCCAAGAACTAAATGGCCCTAGAAACTACAACCTCCCACCTATATCCATAGTTTCAGATGATCAGGTCAAGCCACACCAGAGAAGCAATGGAGGAAAAATTTTCCCTGCTTTAGTTTTCAGGGTTCTTTTTAGTTTGTTCTGCATGCCATAACCAGTTCCCAGGGTTCTCAATCCAGCAATAAACCCACTCTATGGTGTTTAAAAAGAAACCTCATTTCAAGGGCTTGCTGCATGCCTCATGACACCTCCTTAGAGGAAGTGAAATTACAGAATCACAGAATCGTTCAAGTTGGAAAAGACCTTTAAGATCATCGAATCTAAACATTAACCTAGCACTGCCAAGTTCACCACTAAACCATGTCCCTAAGTGCCACATCTACCCCTCTTTCAAACACCTCCAGGGATGGTGACTCAACCACTTCCCTGGGCAGCCTGTTCCAATGCTTGACAACTCTTTCATTGAAGAAATTTTTGTGTGTAAGTCTATGTAAATGTTTTAGCCACACAATGTGCCTCACTACTGGTATACTAAACAACAAGACTGAGAAAGGAAATATATCCAATTCTTTTTACCCTGGCAAAAACCATAGCCAGGTTGTGAAATGTACCACACTGGGGAACAGATGCATGCATGGACATTCATGGTAGTTAGACCAAAAGAACCATGTCTGCCAGGAATCTTTCCCACTGACTTTTTGCAGGAAAAGATCACACTCCTGAGGAAATCAGGAGAATGAAAACAGTGTTCAGAAGGAACCAAACAAGGACATACATATGCATTTCTGTTATTACTAAACTAGAGAAGAACAAAAGTGCAAAATTTAAGGATGAAAATCATCCTATTTTATATGACTTTATGGACTTAAAAGAATCAGGCCTAAAAACATGACTGTCTTCTCCATACTCTTGCCATCCTTATCACTGGCAATTTACCTTAACTTTTCTCAGTGCAAAGCAAGAGGTGAAGGCACTAGAAAGAATGTGCATCACTTTTTGCAACTTTAATAGGTGACAGCACATTAAATTAAACTTCCTTTATACATAGGAGTATAAAAGCTCTTTGACTGCTTGCAAAAGTGCTGTCAATGACAGACCAAAACAACTGCAGAACTGACAAAAAAAAACCCAAACAAAAAAAGGAAATCTGTTGTTTTCACTACCTTTTGTTCCCCAAAATCTCCATTTAACTCCTTCATTTCTAGTTTTGCAATTTATAACAAGTCAATGTGACAAGATTCAGCACTTTGCTTAGTTGGACAATGAAACTGATATTGCTCACAAGATCGTAACTTTTGTTTGTAACTTCAGGGCCTTCTAACAGTCCTGCTGCTGATGTCCCCCCAGTCGTAAGGGTGAGCTCCTCCCCCTTTGGAACTGATGGTAAAACTTCCAAAGGAACAGGATTTGCCCAAGTCTTTCAGTGAGAATGCAAACATCCCTGGAATATCATTAAGGATTTGGTTTGAGTCTTGAGAAAAACCCTTCTAGTATTTGACCCAGCTTGATAACCTTCATTGAAAATCCCCAGTGGCTACTGGTTGTGTACAGAAGGAGTCAGAGGTATTCCACCAACCTGTGGTGGATCAAAGAATAGATCTTGCAGTGGGAGCATTGCTCCCCAGAATGGGTATGACTGAAAATCCATGTTGACAAGGAGCCTGGTACAAACATATCAGACCTCATCACCCCTGCATGGACTAGAGGGGACATAGAGGAGACAGGAGTGTGGCACTGAAGGAATTTTTAGGGCTTCCCATGAATGTGGTGCTTAGCTTGCTCCAATGACTCTTGTAAAGAGCTTTTCCTACCTGTGCCCTTTCCCTCTGGAGCAACAGGATTTTCCCAAATGCACAGCAAAG
>NW_009607552.1:25922-33813 GCF_000690535.1 Cariama cristata | reverse complement strand
AGGTCAGGAAAGACCAAACTTTTCCCTGGCCACAGCTCCACAGTACAGAGAAGGAGAGGGCCCCCAAATGCGCCCTACTTATAATGAACCACCTCTATCTGAAGGTTTGCATTCAAATTTGGTACATTCAGCTCATGCACTGACACTTTGGGACATGCATGCAGATCCCCAAGAAAAAGAAGGTTGGATAATTTTCCTGATTCCTAAATTATTGACCATCATACAAAAACTGCTATATAATGTTCAGCCCAGCTAGCAGTTTCTCCTTAGGAAGAAACCTAGGTGATATTCACAGGGCTGAAGGAGGTTAGTGGGTAATGCGTGGGCAGTGCTGCGTAATGGAAGCTTGCAGAGCACATATCCACACTGCATTTGGCTCTAGCCGGAATGAAGCCACAGTATCACTTTCATAAGCATCTGGTTTGCACTGATAAAAACAGTGATTCTTTCCCCAGATTCACCTATTACCAACTTCTTATCTAAATGAGTAAGGAATTTGTAGTGCCAGCTCTCCAGTTACTGAATGAAAAACAGGCTTGGCTGGGAGCGAGCTTTGAACAAAACAGTAAAACAGAGAAGGGAAACAATAACCAATAACTGCAGCTATAACCCCAAACTAGGCAAAATCCACCCAGCATCACTAGCAGTGAATACTCAAAAGAATCATGAGGCAAAGTATGTAGGTCTGATATTTGCAAACATGGTAAATATAACCTCTTAAAGTATTAAAATATTCACTAAAGAGACAAAAGATTGCCACCGGATTGATGGAGTCAGAGCTCTGCTTGCAATTGGTGCATTTTCTCTCCATGGCTCTCTACCTTAAGTTCCCTTGCCCCAGCTAGAATTGAAAGATGGTAGAAAGAAAATTGTTCCCTACTTGCTTAAACAGGCAAATCTAATAAAAAATAAAATTAAAAAAACAATCCCAAAGACCAGATGGCACTACCGCAAAGGTTTAGGGAGATGTGAATGTGCGTTTTCATGTGTACGTGTCTCTGTACAGACAAAATCTTGTATGTAATGGGAATTTGTATAATTTTTAATGGTAATTGGTATTAGGAGGCAATAGGAGAGCAAATGTGTCTTTTACACTAGAGTATGAGGAAGGGATGCAAACACAGAACATGCAAACATTCAGTCACGTCCAGGACTGTAAAAGGGGCTAACAGAATTCAAACTGAACATGGCAAGTCCTTCAGAGGAGAAGTCAGGCTGAATTACTGAGGAACCAATCAACCATCCTTGTACTATACCTTCCACACTTTCATGTCCTTCTTACCGTTAACCTGCAGTTGTCCCTCTCTGCCTCTTCCCCACTCTGACATGGGCACAACAGAGCATTAGTAAAATTTCATGGATGAAACTGTTGGAAGTTGGAGACATTGAAAGTCATAATCATAATGACAGACCACTGGAATTAGCTGGAATTTTGATGCCCGACCTATCTTCATGTGTGTCTGCACAACCCAATATCCACAGTTGCATCCGCAAACAGAAGTCTAGCCAGTGCTTTGATATAGATGCTTGGGTTTTGTTTGGTTTTGTCTGCTTGTCTTGTTTTGTTCCTTTGCCTCCATCCTCCCCCCTTTCTTTTCAGATCAAGTCCCCAACATTTATTGGACATTTTTTCCCAAAAAAAACAAACCAGTGAAAGATACAGGTTTCTCAAGTTAAAAAATAGTTTAACTTTAAAAAAAAAATTAGAAACAGAAGTGCTATAGAATGTAATTTATCCCATAATTGTTTGTTCCAGAAATCCATGACTTACCAGTACTAAGGAAGCCAAAAACACCGACCCGGTAGTTTGCCATCACGACAATGACGTTACTGACGGCAGCTAGGTATGATCCATCTATGGTTGTCTTTCCTGTCTTAGCATTGTAACTCTCTCCATTGTGGAAGAACAGCAACACTGACATGTTCTTGACCTGCCATGATGACAACCAGGTTAATATTCCTGTAGCCAACTGCTTTTGTAGGTCACTGATGAGAACACAAGCATCTTCCCAATTAACATTATCTAAGCCAATCATAGCTCTTTAACAGTGATCATAATGAGGGGATATCTCGCCATCTGTCTGAAATTCTAGGGGTAAATTGTCCACAATGACCTACATACCATTAAAGAGGACACCATCCAGTATAAAGCAGGTTTAATGGCACCACTGTGTTCCACCAGCCAACAACCCTACCAGGTTAGCTCAAGGCAGACACATCCTGTTGACTTGGCCATTGAGCTTGTGGTGGGCTTGTCTTTGCTGTGACATGTTTGCTTTACACAAACATATAGGAAAAGTTCAAACTAGTGGGAAACAAGAAGGAAAAGGCCTGTTGGGTTGCTTCATCTTGAGCATGACTAACTCAAAAGCTGTGCAGGGCTGCTTCCTACTCTGAAATCTTCAGCTTTTAAACACTGCCTAGTCTCAAAAATCTCACTTGACAAGAGCTTCTTCTTGCTCCTTCAATCCCCACAGAGTTTTTCTAGATATATAGAGGGGTCCTGCAGAGAGGACTTTGTCTTCGCATGGGAGAGACATACCTCTCGTGAAGCACAGAGGGAGTCTGCCCCAAAAGAGCCCAGCAGGACTCTCGGGATGGGAAGGACTTACGATGGGCTGCTGCCCGTGCTAGCACTCCTTGCAGAGTCACCCGATTTTACTCAGACACAGAGGCTTCTTCCCAAAGCAGCAGCGCATCTGTGTGGGCTCTCTCTACACACACAGCAGGGCTGCAGCCAGGTTGTTGCTGCATGAGCAACACAAAAACAGAACTGCCCCAGGAGACCTCAGTATTTACCAGCAGATTACAGCTCTGTCAAGATGAGACTCAGAAGAAATACCAATGAAACATATGGAGGGGTTTAGTTTTGGTTTTTGCTTATTTTTTCCCTTGCTGCTGCATAAAGCAGAATAACCTGCTCCAATGCAAGAAAGGGGTTGTCAAAGTGTAGCCTCAACCTTCCATTCAGCACTTTCATCTCCTATTGCCCACTTTGGGACTATCCTGAATGAAGCTTCTCTCTCCTGTGCTCAGCAGCGGGTCACACACACCCACCTGTCCCACTTTCTGCTTTGGCAGCTGGTGGTGTTTTTCAAAGAAGGGTTGGTGGCCCCTGCAGCAGCATCAAAGTACATCTGAGGTTTGTTTGTTCCTGCAGTTAGAGGGCATTGGGCTCTGCTGCTGTTATTTTCTGGATGGAGCTTAGCTAAACACAGCAGTCTCATCTGCTCTGGCAAAGGATGCCTCCAGCAAAAATGCAACTGGTTGTACGGGAGAAGCAGCAGAGAAGTGATGGATGCAGCCTCCTTCAGAATTACAGGATAGGATGCAAATTCCCCTCAGTTGCCCTTAATTTGTCATGACTGTGTGCACTCCTTACTTACCTATCCGGAGTATCACTTCAGAGGCTTCTTGTGAACATGACAATGTTACCAAGAAAACCCAAGAAATTGCAAGCACTGAAACATGTTGCTCTCTCTCAGGAACTTCTGCTCCTGAATAGAAATTGCCTAATTCACAGTGCCTTCCCCCGGTTCCCATTTCTGCACTGCATGTAGCACACAGAGACAGATGCGGGTAAAGAAAAAAAAAATGAAAGATCTGTTTTCACATGGAAATTCATTCTAAAATACAATCACATTGAGTCATGTCAGCTAAAATGGTATTAAATGTGATATTTAGCCTGCTCCATCCCCTCAGCTCAACCTGGTTAAGCCTGAGGTTCAAACTAGGCATTTCCCATGTGTCCACAGCCTGCATAGTAACATGACCTCCAGCTGCCCTGTAAGTTGTCTATTACATTATGCTGAGTGACTTTACCCAGTGCTGTAGTGACAAAAAGCTTAAGAAAGCGAAAGACAGGAGACAAAAATTTAAAAAGGCAAAAGAAAGCTTGCTGCAACAGATATGGAGCCATTTGGGTGAAGACTTAGCACTGTGCCTAGTGCCAAGTGTCTGGACATAGCATTCCCATTTCTAGTCTGCATCGAGCAATGACAGATCCCTCTCCTATGTAAAGGTAAATATAATGAAAAATAATTTGGGTTTTAATCCCATGGGATTTCAATCTCAGAGCTCATGGATTTGGGCATTTTAGATGAAGGCTGTTTAACGTAATTGTCTTCCCATTTCTTGTTAGTCATTTTAACAGCATAGCACAATTATTTTCATGCTGTAATTGAACTATGCCTGACAATACGAGATATTTCATGTCATCTACCTATCTATCTATATATTTGATAACCAATTAATTTTTTACTATACGTTAGCTGCTGGATACTTTATTTTGAATTTAAGTGAATTTCACCCAAGCTTTGTTCTCCACCAAATTCAACCAACCACTGCAATTAAATCTGTGAGGCAGAAGAAACACCAGACCTTAACTAAAGCCTGCTGGAGCCAGTCCCTTCACCCACCACCACTTGGTACCAGGTTCAGCTGCAGCAACACCAGCGTCAATGCCAGGTTGCAGAGTGGGACCAGCACGTTCAAGTTCCTCGCAGACAGGCCATGGCTACCACGTGGCTACTACCCAGTGCAGGGTTTTGCGCCATACTTAGCAACAAAATACAGACAGTTGCACTTTGTCATGTAAAATCTGTGCAAAAACTTCCAACTGGGACATGGTCAGACAGCTCCCTAGCTTAGCTAGCAGAGGGATGTCTTCTCAGGAGCCCAGCAGCTCCACTATCGTCTCATGCCTGCAGGGGCTGAGATCCCATGTGCACACTCTCAAAGGGGAGAGAAGTTCAGCATCCACTAGGAAGATGCAAGTCAGCTGGAAGTCTGAAAGGCTTTATAATATTCAGAACCATCTTCTCCATCCTTCTGCAAAACACTTCATGAAATACTCAGCAGGGATAAATTTAAACTCTACTGAGCCAGGCAACCTCCAGTGTTTTTACTACTGTACAATATTGGTCTGTAAAGAATTGAGTGCAACAGGGATGATGCGATAAGGGTGGGAATAACACATGCAGGGGATGGGAGAAGAGGAGAGAGGGCACACTTTCTATTCTTTGATGGAGAGTTTCAACTCTTCATCTTACATTTGAATCTTTTGTAAATAAAGCTGAAGTACAGCTTTGCTTTGCTAATGTGACAGGTAGTGATGGTTACAGGTGGAAAAAAGTCTCTCAGAAGTACCAGTTTTATTTGGAGGGTCATGTGGTACATGTAGTTATGGAAGCAAAATGAGGTGATGTCATTCACCTTCTTCACTGCTTGATACTTAAAGAATCCTTCAGTGACAGGCAGCAGTGCCTGCACTGTGCTGCTGTTCAGGCTCAAAATGCTCTTGAAAGACCTCTGCATTCGTTGCTCTCCAGGAGATTCAGTGTTTACTAGCTAATTTAACTTTCCATGGGCTGAAAATATATAAAAATAGGTCTCTGTATGTGAGTGAAAAATAGAGCTTGCCACAAAAAGAAACAGGAAAATGCCATGCCTTCTGCTCCCAGCTACTTCTGCAAAAACAGTAGTTTTGGTTCTCTCTTGGCCTAGACTTATACATGTGAAACTGATTGACTTGATTGGACCTACTTCTACCTTACACCTCTACAAAAGACAGGAAGGATTCAATTCACAGTATCGCTAAGGAGAAAAGACAAACCTATTTAGGCTATCAGATGGCTGAAAATACAATACTTTTAAATAAACTATCTTGAAAGCAGCACTTAAGCGGTGATGGCAAACTGCCTGGGACAGTGACCTGATGTTTTCAATAAGCAATGACTGCACTCAGGCAAAATGGCAGTCTGATGCTGCAGGGAGAAAACAGACTGCTGGTCTATCTAATGATTAAAAAGGGCCTGCAAGGGACTCTGTGTGCTGCTGTCAGACAGCTAGACCAGCACTTTCCAGACGTGCAGTATGACGGACTAATAAATTTCTATCACCACTACCATCACCTTCCGAATATTACCAGTATTGTGGAAAGAAAAACTCTGTTCCTGTGCTCTGGGCCCACTCTTCAATGAGATTCACATATCATTCAGCATCTTTATCCCCAGCCCCCCCAGGGATTTGGTCAATCATCTAAGCTTGGCTTTAACTTGAATCTTTATTCTATATCTGTTTAGAATGAGAAATTCAAGAGCTTTCAAATGACAATTTCTCAGATTGTACCATTGGCCCAGTCATCTTTAAAACATCTATTTCTGTGCTCTGTAGGCTGGGCACAAATCTAGTATTTTTTACTACCCTCATTCCTCAACAGAGCTCCCATGGATATCAATGGGGTAACAGTAAAGATGAGGGTGAAAAACCCATCTGCTGCTGCTTGACTGGCGGTAAGCGTTGATGTGACGTGTTGTATTGCATTATCATTTACTGGACAAACAGTTTCATTTCAGGGACATTGCCATTTCTGTCGTTAATTCCTCCTCCTTCGCTGCCACCTTCTTCTTGTGTTTTGTTTCCCTCTTTATCTCTCTCTTACTTCTAGTTTTTTAATTTGCTACCCTCCTAGTTACTCAAACACGCCTTACTGAAAGCCTCTAGAGAATATTCGTGCACTAATAAAAACAACAGAGTGCCTAATTTAACCTTGCAGGGCTTTGTGAACAACACAGGAAAAACAATCATTCATGCCAATTAAAAGTACTTTGAAAAGAGACTGCTCAGCTACAAAAAAAAAATCGACTTGTCTCCTACTTACAGTTGTTTTTGACATTCAGATATAGGCAGTCTTCGCTGACAGAGTGTGATGGGGCCTCTCCATCTCCTGGCTGCCAACAAGATGCTCTAGAGACACAGATTGAGAAAATTACAATAAAAAGGCTGGTACTCTTTTTCCACTGCTGCTATTTCTTTATATTTTAATGCATTAAGCTTATAAAATCTTTAAATCTGTAGATCTCAATCACATTTAAAACTATGCCCACCTATACCTTACTAACATATACATGGGTTTGTATACACGCATGCAAATGCAAAAAATACATCGTATATTCATGTCTAGAATCCTTCCCTCAGAAAACCAGCCTCATTTTAAAAAGATCAGAACTTGAAAATAAGCCTTCAGAAAACTCATGCTTTATATAAACTGCACAAAATTAGTACCAGATGTAAGGGGAACAGGACTGGGGGTCTCAGGCACACATCTCCACCTGCTATTGCCTGCACACCTATGTAATCCACTCTTCTGCTGAAATGCCAGTTATCAATTTTAATTTCTAATAGCCTGGGAGCTACAGTTATTTATATTTATTTTAATTTCTAATGGTCTGTGGGAAAATATGGTAAGCTTAAGATTTTAATGCATTTTTAAAATCTGTTCACTCTAAGAATCATAGCGGACCATTAACTGTGCCAAGTGATGTTAAAAGTAAACTTTCAATAGAAATTCACCAGCCAGTCACGTACAGAAAATAATTTTCTGGCCATCATCTGTATGAGATTCATATGCTCAAGCTCTCTCCACAACAAGAATCAAGTAGATGATTTTTGCAGTTCAGATATAAGCTATTTTGAAGCCTGTTCCTTCTACTTTACAGCTGTATTTATATCACATAATGAGTTATGGAAAAGCATCACAATTTATTAAGTAAGAAGCCAAAAGAGGCTATGGAAAAGACAGTAATATCTCAGAGAAATATTATTAATGCTCTTGTAAAAATTTTCACTGAAGGTGTGAAGAATTTAATAGAAAACTACAAGGAAAAGGACCAGCTTTAATGCAATTCTACAAAATCTTTCCATAAGGGAGGTTCCTGGGATGGTGATATCACTCAGCAGCTTTCACACTGACATAGTGAAGCACATCACCTCCAACCAAAACTGCTAAAGCTATTTTAGGCAGACAAAATACAAATTCCTAGGTAGGAACCCAGCCAGGAGAAGAGGTCTAATGCTATTAATCATACAGCTTTCCACAGGGCAGCAGGAA
>NW_009607552.1:0-25896 GCF_000690535.1 Cariama cristata | reverse complement strand
TTTTTCTTTTAGTAACTGATCAGGATTCCCAGCACCTCCAGCTCCCAGGACCTCCTCATGCTGGGACCGACTCCAGGGAAAGGCTGCCACCTGCTGAGGCAAGTCCACAGCTCCTGCAGCAGCTGGAGACTCCAAGAGCTGGGTGGGTTTTTTTGGTTGGTTTGCTTTGGTTTGCTTTGGGTTTTTTTAAGTCTTTTATTAGGTCCAGGCTGATAAATAAATATTTCTCTTCTGTCACTAAAGGCACTGTGTTAATGTGAATTTCTTATACACAAATATTGTGCAACAGCAATATAAAGTCCTAAAAAATATAGTTGTCAACACTTTCTATACACACAGAGAGTGAGATCCTTCCTATTCTTCAAGTGCACCTCCGTGGTGCTGAGCTCAAACAATTATTTTTTTAAACTTAAACGAATAATAGAAGACAATGGCCAAGTTCTTCATTGGCCTAAGGAAGCACTGAGAATTCAAAAGATAGGAGTAGATTAACTAAGGTCCCCAAATTGCTTTGAAAATCTCAGCCAGGCTGTTCATTGCAACACTAGGTCTTCAAAGAGAGACCACAGAGGTAGACGGGTCTTACCAAAGTCCTAGCAGACACCATGCTGTGGCTGCAGACACAAAGAGCTGATGGTGTGTGCACTAACCTAACATCGCTATGCACCTCAGGAAACAAAACGCCACATCCCGCCAGATCCCTCCAACATGCATGAGGCTGCTTGGCTACTGTGGTTATGCTGTTAACACCTCCACAACTCAGGTGCAACCAGAAGGATGAGACCAGATGCCATTTCGACTCCCCAAGACAACGCTGCATCTCTTCTCACTCAGTTCATCACAGGCTTTCCTAGAAACTTCTGGAGACAAATTCTGAGTAATGGAGGGACCAAATAGCTTCCACGCAGCTGACAGGTTTCTAAATCTGTAGCCTCAGGATGTGTTTCTATCAAAGCAGGTGGTGATTAGTGTCAGGTCTGCAGGCTGTCAGCCTCCCAGCTCCCTTGTAAAATCTATCATTTCCTTAATCATTTAAGCTCTTGGTCAGATCAGTTAGCTCAAGGAGTTCATCACTAACCACAGGAGAACCACTCTCAAGTGCCAGGAATTGAACAGGACTGCATGGCCAGCCATGGCCGGAAGGATAACACAGAATCCCAATAGACCACAGGTCCATATTAGCTGCCTTGGAAGCTCTTGGGTTGCTAAACCTCAGCTCTTAGCCCAGATTTCTTTAACTCTCTCTGCAGAAAGTTCACCAAGTCCTTCCATCAGACTCTTTTCTTTTGACTGTTCTGCATCTTCAACCTCCTGTTTGTTGCTTCTATCATTTTTTTTTCCTTGCAGCTCCCGATGTCACCCACGAAACAGTCTGCTTTTTATTGATAGGACCGTGATCAGGTACCAGCTGTCCTGTATCAGCTTCTGTGTACATGTGCATGGCTCGCTCAAACGGATTTCATGTGCTCCATAGCTTGCTTTCTACTATGTGGAGCAGGGATGGACTGTGAGAAAGACACTATAAAAACCACTCCACTTTCACATCTTGTTTTTTTGTTGTTGCTGCATTTCTATTTGCTGTGGCATTTTTTAAAAAGAAATCCACTGTCTTAACATGTTCCACATCACAGGTATACTAAGTGGTGTCACCCAAACCCTCTTTTCTTTAAGAAATACACATTCACTATTTGTCATTCCCCAACGCAACAAAATTAAGACTAATATCGAAAGACTAATGTAATGCAAACATGCACACAAAGGCTATGTCCTCAGAGTGCCTCCAACCTAAACTCGCAAAACAGTGATGTCTGTACAGCCCTGGAGAGCCAGAGCTGGCCAACAGGAAACATTAGACACAGGGACTTAAGAGAAATTTAGCCCATCTGCTAATACAGTTACTAGTGCTTGTTTCCTCTTAAGGCATTACCTAAAACGTTTATAACTTCTGTACTTCTGTCCAAGCCATTTGGCAAGTATTTGCCTTTTAATAGTTTTTGGACAGAAAAGACTATCTGTGTCCTTCAGCCTGATCTCCTAGACACTAGTAGGCAGAGAATTTCTGTATGAGGCCCACAGCTTCTGGTTACATCAGCGTTAAAATGCCTGTTTGATTAAATATTCTACAAATTTATAGCTCAGCAGGAGCAAAATGTGTTTGTATAAATATTATAAATACCTGTGTAAATACTCAGAATGAAAATGGATTGACAGCAGACAGTTGGTGAGGAGTTATGCATAGATTCAAGGCAATGTACTGGAATCTGCCTCTTTTCTTGAGGTGCTTGCATGCATTAACATATAGACTGAGAAATTACTCTTTTTGCTAAACAAAGTCCCAACCTTGTATTAATCTGTACCCTGTACGTTCTACTGCAAGAAAGGACATGAATATCGCGGTCATCACTCCAGCTACTTTCATACACCTGTACGGACAAGCACTTCTGCAGATGATCGAAGGGGTTTCTTACTGAGCCACAGTAGCATCCCAGGTTTCCACCCAAGCAAACGGCTCCGGAGGACTGAAGCGCTTCTCTGCAAGGGGAGGTGCAGCGTACGGGATCCCCAGGAACTGGCTGATATTTCTCCACTCTGAGCCAACACGGATCACCTGGGATTTGCCCATCAGATCACCATGGGATGGGATGTACACAGATAGGGTTAAATTCGATTCAGAAATGGGCAGGAATAAATCTGTCGGGGGCGGGGGGGGGGGGAACAGGGGAAAAATAATTTATTTTTTCAAGTTAGTACCATTTCAGAAATTAAAATTAATCCCATTTCCCTTAATTTTAAACTGTTGTGTGTCTAATTCACTTCTTTAAATGAAACATAGATAAATTTATTTTATTCTCTCCCTGTAAAATACTTCATGCTATGCTAGATGTTAGCTACTGGATATGAATGTTTAACTTTCCAAACCCTTACTCAAACATTTCTTCCAGATCAAACATCACAATAGAATACAAATCCGAGCACTTCTACAAAAAGGGAGAGAGATTTTCAGACTTCCCCCTCCACCCTCGGCTCTGAAAAGCACAATTTTAAACCTTTAAACATTTATAACAAATCAGAGAGAGAAAAGATAATCACACAGCTATTTGGTTTGGGCTCTCACAAGGCAAGACTTGTACTTCAGTCCCCTTTCTAGTAGCTGTTTCATCATGTGAGACAGAAGAGCTTCAACAGAAGGCAATGAGCATAACCCACGTCCAAATTCCCTACAGTCCTGTGTAGGGACTGCTGTTGTATAAGTGGGAATCACCCGTGCAAGTGCTGACTTTAAGTCAGGCACATGCATGCCTTCTACACGCCAGAGAAGGGAATGCAAGAGTGTAGGGTACCAGAGGGCCTTCATCACCATCTCTTGCCTTGCAGTCTACTGTGAATGTTGCCATTTTCTTCCACAGAATTTATGCCAGTATCTACATTTTAGATCAAACATAATTGCTATCTGAATTTATTTTTTTGTTTGTAGAAAATTATTAAATATTAGGGGGTCATAGTTTGATCCACATTTTTTTTTGTATAAGGATTATCTAAATCACTGGCTATCTGTTCAAAGAAGAGGTTTTTCATTAATGCCTTACTTTAAAACAGAGCTAAGTGATATCTCATACTATTTCTCTCCTAAAACAATGCATCTGATAGGTAGGAACCAAATTATAAGTCACGTGACTAAAATCAAAACTGTACAGATATATACAAACACACAAGTCTAACTTTTATGTCTCAGTCTGTGATTTTGCTTCACTTGACAATGATAAAACCCCTTTTCTCTGATCGAGTTTGAACA
This sequence comes from Cariama cristata, assembly GCF_000690535.1. NCBI lineage: Eukaryota > Metazoa > Chordata > Aves > Cariamiformes > Cariamidae > Cariama > Cariama cristata. Next base: position 22,103 of record NW_009607552.1, on the reverse strand, counting down.
TAGAAGATTCTCTTTGATTTGTCAATTCTTCACAGAAATTTCAGTGAAGAGAAAAGGAAATATTTCTTCCCTTTCCTCTTATTGATACCTTGTTTCTAATTATTTCTAATAAAATAAATGATCAGTATTACATGAAAAGCAATCAGTATCTTTTAAAATCAAGGGAAAAACCCCAAAACTTACAGTTACAAATAAGCATATAGCCAAACAATGGAATTTTTAACTGTCTACACAACTTTTACTTCTCTCTTAAATAATTTTCACTTCTTTAAAATATTAGTTCATCTTGGTTTAGGGTTTTTTGTTTGTTTGTTTGTTTTCTCCAGAAATGGTCCTTAAGACTTTCAACTGGCAGTGGGTTTTCAACACTCCTTGTGTTATTCTCAGAGTTTAAAAGGAAGAACACACAGAAACATCTTCTGCAGATGAAAAGGAAGGAGCTGGACTTTCATTACTGGGTTTTTGTTTGTTTTTACCATTCTGTATTTTCCAAAACATCTTTCATAGCCTAGACTTCCTTTATTATACCTGTTTCAACACTAGATGGTAACACTATGATTTCATGCGTTTTTATAAAAAGTATTTGGAGATATTTTGCCATCCCGTTTGTCTGGAACTCCATTGAAACAGCAATGGACAATTGTCTAGGAGACATCCATATTGCTTTATGTCTAGTGAGGATTTCCTCACTCTTCTATTCACAAGAATTGTGCACAGGTGACCACAGTTGAGTTCCTTCCTCCGTAGTCTTAACCTGCTCTTACCTTGTCTCTTATAGATATATGTAGCTGGCTCTTTGAGTAAAACCCAGCAGCTGTGCCTTTGCAGGCCATGTATGCACATCTGTGTATCAGGGTAGAAAAGGCATCTTATTGCTGAGGGTTGAATTTCCAGTGTAACCACTGTACATGACTGGTTCTTTGAACAAGCTGTGAGGTGAAACATGAAGAAAAAGAACAGGTAAAAATGTATTCTCAAAGGATTTTGTATGACATTGTTGTAAGATGCTTAAAAGAAAGGTTTTACAACAGGGACATGAAGTAGCTCTAAAGCAAAATAATGGGACATAAATGTCTTGAGATTCCCAGAACATTCTGCAAAATAGCCAAAGGACAAAAGGCTATATTGGCTTTAACATGGAGCAATACAGCAAGAGAACTGGTATCACAGATTTTAGAAGAAAAACATCTAATAAAGTACTGAGGACCTCAGTTTAATTCAAACAGTCCTCAGGGAGTCCCAGGGAAAGGTTTCAGAATAAGAAAAGTGATCTTCTCACTCATCTCAGTTTGTACTCATAGGTGGGTATCCAACACTTTTCCTTTAGAAAGGTTCCTTCAAACAGTTAACAGGAAAAGGAGAAAACAGTAAGTTACACTGCTCACCCTCATAAGGTGAGGAACGTCTACTGCAAAAAGTGGGACCATTCCAAGGACCATCTTCTGCAGTAGGTGGGAATTTTTCCTTATTTCTACTGCTCTGCAGCACTGAGGATTTGCCAGTCATGTTAAATTAAAGGACTCTTTGATGTCCTAGTAAGGCTATTGATTAAAGCAGTTCCCTTTGTTTTTACTACAGCCCAACCCTTGCTTCATCCCAGCTCTCAGTTAACCTACCCTCACGCACCACAGCTACAGGTTACTTTAGATAATGGGAGGTGGCTCTACCATCTGTCTCACTTGATGAACTTCCCTTAACTTTAGAAAATAGTGACACCACCCCTTTCATTATTAGCTACAATATTCTCCAAGTTGTACAACGCCTGGAGAAACAACAGATCTCTGCGCCCAAGAGGTGTCAAAATTACACAATCACTGTATGGCATTTTATGTCTATTGTACCTTTTATTATTCAGGTTTTTTCTCTCAAAATCAGAAACACTGGGGTAGTCTTTAAAAATAAGTAAAATCAGTGTATCTGGGTCAGAAGCAGGGTGGGTGGGGGACCTGCTCTTAGTTTTTCAGACTCACAAACTAGTATTTTCTGTAATTTCTTACCGGACAGACAAAACTCTCTGGCAGTGGAGAAGTCATTGGATATATCTCTACTAACTTGCACAACTTCAAAATTTGAGATGGATGAATCCATAAGAACAGAGGACAGATTTAAGGGTTGCCATATATCCAAATACTCTGTAAAATGAACCATACAAAAATAATGTAACGAGAGGAATCCGTAAAAACTTCAGAGGAAAATAATATAGAAGTAAAAGCATTGAGGCTTTCCCCAGTGAGAGACTTTCACCTTCCTTTGTATCAGCTGTGAATAAATGAAATACAATATTCAAAAGCCTCAGATTGACCTGAGGGTCTAGTCCCATTTTCAGAGGCCACGTACAACTAGATTTATAAAGATATTCAGTTAATAAAGAGGTAAATCTGGAGCAGCTCCATCCAGGTTTGCATGTAAATCCAACTGATTTAAATAAAAGGTATATGAACAGGCCTAATTACTTTAAAAGGACATGGGTCATAAAGCTTGCAGACAGGTTCTAGAGCAGGTATAGCGACTAACTCCTTGGAAAGCAAGTGGGGATCCTGCATGTGACTGAGCACGCCCAGAATCTTCAGCAGACATCTACATCTATATCTAAAACAGGAGCTAGTTTCCTAAGGTATGCTTCATCTCAGTCACCTGCAAGGTAGATGTCTAACATCTGAGTTAATTACACTAGGCTTCTCATACTATCAGGAGGAACAGACAGTTTTACTATACAATGTCTCCATCCTGGTTTAGATGTCTGCTTTAGGATGAGATAAATCACCCCCAGGAATCCACTGATTACATGAGCCAGGTGCCCATGTTGTCTGTACAGGGAATCTCATGTGAGTAGCTGAAATGGAGATGTCTACATTGCCAGCATACATCTACATACAGAGAGCAAGTCCCTACCTTACAGTCTAAGTGAAAATGAGGCAACAGTTTTTGTAAATGTGGCATTTTGTCTTCACTTCCCTTACAAGAATCAATCAAACTCCCACAGAAGCATACGCAATTTTCACAGATCTACAAATTCTATTTTTAAAGGTCACAAGAATTATTTTGATCATTTTAATTTGATTTTGTAGACAGAATTATACGAAATTCTATGAACTGTTCTAATGTCATGTAACTGCTACAAAATTAAGATTTAATTCCATTTCGTATGTATATATACACATATACACAAATATGTATATATGTATATATACATGTGTATTCCATGTATACAAACCTGTATATTCACATATATACATGTACCCATGCAAGTACATGTGTGAGCATATATATACACATACATACCGACTCTAGTATTCATCAAGAATTACTCTTCTGTTTCACAGTGGGTTTAAAAAAAATGCCACAAACATTCTTTTCTCATATGCAGATATAAATATCTGCAGGCTCTCAATTTTACACAACAGAAGTCAAAAAAGAAGGCTTGGAAAAGAATGGATCTTTAATTATTTCAGTTCCTTTCAACAGTTCAATATGCTTTAAAAGCAAAAGGGCCCTGCTGTGGCCACCAAGTCCTAAACAGGAGGCTGGCGTTACCCTCTCCATGTAATTGTAGGGTGAGGACAGAGCAGAGTCAGCTGTTGCTTTGCTATTCCTGGTGAGCAGATCTCGTCCTGTTGTTTGAGCTCATTCACCACACAGATGCAAAAATTGTGACCGTTCATTTCACTAAAGATTTCTTTTAGTCTTCTGAGAAATGGGTGACTTGCAAAGATGGACAAAGTTTCCTTCCTTCCCCTCCTCACAGAAAGACAGTTGTGACCATACCACTCAACATCAGATCTGAAGCTGAGGTCTGGGGTTCACACAATCAAAGCTGTGGCATGCCCTCTCTGCAACCTGGAAATCCTGGTGTTGACATACTTGTCCAGTTGATAAGAACCCAAGACTCAAAATACCACTAGTGTGGTCGCATCATTCCTTGAGCAAATAGGCAGGGAATAGTAATGGTTAAATTAGATTTCAAAATTATTTTATTCCAAATAATTCATGACAGCACAGGGTAACTGCCACAACCCAGGGCTCTAGGTTGATGCTAAAAGTCTTTGCTTTTGCAAGGTAAATCCTTCCCAAGGAAGTGTAAACCTCAAGCATGGGTTATCTCCCAGAGGACAAGTTCAAAAATACTGATGTGCTACCATTATTACCAAGGGTGTCACTTTAGTGCTAACTCATTTGCTCTCACTCTTGCTGCAGAAAACGTCTGATGGAGAGATAAACCAACTTACTGTACTCCATATAACTTCAAAAACGTCCCAGTCCTGGTTCATGCTTGTGAATGGGAGTCAAGACAGTAGTACTGGGTCCCACGGGTCCTTTTCAACCACTTCAAAATCATTCTAATCCTGTTATATTTGGTAGCAACTCTTCTAAGAGAGATTGAAAGTCTCCAGCTAAGCAGAAATGAAGGTTAATTTGGTATTGCACTGTTATATGTTAAAGACCACAAGCTTACTTGATATTGCGGAGTAGCAAAGTCATCATCAGCACTATATTCAGAGGGAGTCTGAACTAGTAAGGGAGCAATGACCCTGCAATCACAGCTTGACTTGTGCAACAGACACATTGCACTTTATTCTTTCTTCCGCTTAAGTACTGACTACTCAATTATTTTAGATAAACACAGTGATTTTAGTGATGTGGAAATCACTACACTTTGTATTGTCAATAGTTTCTCTATTTTAAAACTATCTAATATGACCTGTTGTATGACCTGTGTTAGAAAATTTCAGCCTCTACATCTAGAGTGACAATGTGTGCCATTTATTTACAAACATACTTAAAAATAGAAAACAACTACAAGTGATGGAGAAATAACCATTACATCCTGTCCAGAGATTATCTGCCTGCACTACTAGACCACCCAGGTCTTACTTTTCCAGATTATATCTTATCAGTTTATGTCTTCGATTTTTTTTTTTCTGAAAAACATGAATAAGGGAAGATTTTTTTTTAATCAATATGACTTATACTTTCTTTTTACATAAGAGCGATGTTGCCATCTTCCACTGTATACAGTACTAGTAACTGAGGTCCTACTACTGGAACAAGTAATCTCTCCAGGTTCAGACACAAAGCTTCAAATTACTAGCTGTGGTTCTTTCAAAAAAGAGCCTTGTCTGGATTCCATTGTAAGTCAACAAGTCCGGGTGCATCAGTGGTTTTGGAAGATATTTCACCAGACTGACTCTCTTCCCACAGCTTCCCTGACTCACCAAGTGACCTCGGGCAAGTCTCATAACCCTCATATGCCTCCATTTGCTCACGGGTCAAATGTTCAGAAGCGTTCCTGCTAAGCTAAATTCTACTCTCTCAGGAAAGATATTCAAACAATTCCACAAAAGTAAAATTAATTCCTTGGATTTACACTGACACTTGAATTTGGCCTCCTGTACCTATTTCCCTGAAATTTACTAGCTTACTGTTATTAAAATCTTACGAAGGTGCTCAAATTAAGCTTGTGAGTGCACACTGCCATTATTAGGTACATGTCATATGTTCTACATTTGATTACAAGCTAAGCTTCCTACTTCTATATTAAAAGATTTTTATTTTATCCCTTCATGTGGGATAGAGTCAAGTTAATAACATTCATCCATTTTAAATACATATAAGACACAACGGGCACTTCACAGCCCATGCTAGGCACAGAAGAGAGACCACTCATGATGCAAACATCCATAGATTGTACATTCATACCTAAACCACATTTTATTTTGCTTATTCTTTGCCCTGAATCTCACAGAAATGACCCTTGCAACCTCCCACTACACGTGTGGAGTTGTTTTTTGGGTTTTTTTGAGGTTTGTGTGGTTTTGTTTTTTTTTTTCATTCTTAGTCCTGGATGAAGCATTCATATTCTCAGATTGGATTTATATACTGAAACTTCCACTTTTCCCTTTAACCCAAAGCCATCCATGGCACCACTGTGGCCATTGCCAGCCAGCAGTTAGCTGTGAAAGAGATTTTGGCTATTAGTTGTTTCCTTCTTCCCTTCTCCTGGCAGCGGATCCAGCAATGCCGACAGCCATGCACATTCACTTCATTACGTGGGCAAAACAGAACTTTGCATGGCTCATCTAAACTTGCCTTGTCTAGAAACTGCTCTCACAAGGCACACAGCTACAAACTGGCACTGCTTTACTGAAAATGCATACTGCACCTGATGGGCTGGAAGGCATTTCTGGTTTATATATAGGTTAAGCTCTGGCCTTCCAAACCACATTTTGGCAAATGCTTTGATTGGATAATTACAGCACTCTGAATTCAGCCAGCCCTGTAACTTTTATTGCGAAATTATAGATGCCCCATATAGAGAGCCTCTCTATTCCAGATGTTCTTGTTTGGGTAGGCAAGGTTTAATACTGGATTTGCGAAAGGACTCACACTGGCCTTACTCTGTTCCCACTCAAGTCATAAGATCACAAGACTGAAATAGATTTCCTGGGGGCACAGAGTTCAGCCTCCCACTTTCACAGGCAGTGACATTATAAAATGCTTTTCATAAGCCAACAAAAGCTTCATCACTTACTTCAGTGGAAGCAAAGAGAGGTCAGTTCTGAGTTTGCTGGAAAATTTGACATTTAATATAAGGAAACAGAGATACAGAAGTGCAAGAAAATAACAAGTTAAATTTAAAAGAAAACTTGTGAAGTTGAGAAGGTACATAAATCAGATTAACATGAGGTTAAGGTGGTACATAAATCAGATCTCTGGGTCCAGTATGCCTAATTTATGTTTGAAAGACAAATTATTCTCCTAATTCTAAATTTGCGAACCATATTTAATAGCCCTGACTCAAGCCACAAACATGTAGAGACTAAACTCAGTGCTTTATATTCCCAGTGTTCAGTATTTTTTGTACAATGAATACTGCTAACCTGTCTGTATACCAACAATCTCCAAAACCAGCAAATCATCAGCTCAAGAGTGGACTTGCAGAAAATATACTCTTTCCAAAATACAGTTGCTTCCGACTTTCATCCATCCACTGAGATTTGAATAATTCAAAACGAGTCATTTTCTTAAAACTGCTGCGTAATAACTATAATCACACCTCAGACAAACATGTCCCAAACTAACAAATGTGTTATTTATGGCCTTCAGCAATGAGCAATCTTGCTATGCTCATGTTAAATGCAAGCTTTCTGCCTCCTTCAGTAGTGCCAATTAGAGTAAATGGTATAGCAATAGGATACTAAAAATGTACCAGATATTTATCCAAGTTTCAAATAAGCTGTTTTCAAAAGGCTAAAATCCTCATGTTTACAAACAGAATAAAAATTGAACTTAAGACAAAGATAGAGTAATTCTACAGCAGAGGTCCAATATGCTGTATGAGGGCACAGTAGATTAGTTCCCAAGGATGGATAAAAAAGGGCTGTCTTTGTTTCACATCAGAGATCTCTTTGACATATCCTCAGCATTGTGGGAAAGCAGGAAGATAAATGATACTATTAATCACAAAAGTCAGCTACATCAGCACCTGTACTACCATCAGCATCTCCTTTGAGAATGGAAATACCCCATGTGCTGAGATAACCCAATGGGAAATTAATGCCCACGTCGGAAAATCCCGTAGCCACTGCTCAGTCCTGCATTGAGGGAACAGCTATAAATCATTAGGGGATCACAGGAGGCAGAAACAGGAAGGGCCTAACAGATCATTACATCCATATGCCTCAGTGTTTTCTCAATGAATTACTTGATTTGAATGGAGGGGGAATGGAGTCCATATGATCTGTACACAATCTGCAGTCCCATGCAGAGATCACCATTTAAGGGCAATTGTCTTCTAACAGTTGCCAAATCAAAGATAGACACATCCTATTTAAAACTGAGGAACGTGAAGACACAAATGCTCATTAAAGCTTGGATAATTACTGTAGACTATTCATAAATCTCATAAAATACAAAAGCAGAAGTCATACATCAGTCTCACTTCTCCCTTCTACATGCACAGGAATATTTTCAGGCTCTCCAGTTTGCTTTAAGCACAACTATTCCTTCTAAAACGCCAAGTAACATGTTTCATAGATTGCTTTGCTTCTTTCAGTCTTAATTGTAAAGACATAAAAACTTCCATAGCTCAAACCGCTGTGCATAAACTGTTCGAATAACAGCATTATACAAGCGTAAAATAACTATACATAATTTCTCATAAAAAACTTATTCTTATCTCCCCCTATCTTACAGCTGCCTGCAGAAAGTTCCATCTCAAACCTAATTAAACCAGCGTAAGTAAATGAAGACTGCAGTATGACATATTAGTATTTTCAGCATGGGCAGTCTTAAAATAACAGCTGTCCTCCCATCGTTAAAGGTCACAGATCATACCTGAAACTTGCCGCAGATGGTTCCATGCTCAGTGTCATCACGTTAACTTCAGGGGAAAATTCAGCATGTTAAATTCAGGGGAAAAAATGCTCCAAATGTAACAAGTCGGACTTTCCCAGTTTGTTCAGGCTATCTATTTTTCAAGCATTATTTCTCAGATAACAGAAACTATGTGGAAATCACAACAGACCAGCAGGAGAGTGTTCTGCTCCATGTGATAGATATACAGAAGACAAAAGTATTCATTTAATTAAAGATGAAAACCACACGTTCTGTTAAACACACTACAGATTAGTGATGAAGATGACTTGGAGAGTTTAACCTTTTGTCAGAAAGGGTATTGCAAGAACACAAATAGGCAAAACACACTGAAGCAAAAACAAAGAAACGAGAAATCAGGTAAAAGACAGTGTGCTCCTCGCCTCCCTCCTATCAGACAGCAGTGACCTGAAGGCATTACAGAGGCTTTTTTGTAGGGTAATGGGGTATCTAATGGGTGTTAGAAATGCCTAGCAGTGCTGCTTGTAGGGGGAGTAACCTGGGGAAAGCCAACAGCAGCCTCAGGCTGTTCAGAGAAATCACAGGGCTGATGGATGAACAGGCTGGTACAAGGCAAAGAATGGGAAGAACCTCAAGCCTTCCCTCTTGCTGTGTCCCTCCGGAGGTTAGCCTCACATGGGAAAGGGATTTTTTTACACCTCTCTGGTGGTTGCAGGCTGCTCTACAACAGGGCATGAAAAGAAGTCGCTATTGAAAATTATTTTCTCCATTGCATATTCAAAGATCTAGAGGTTTTACGAAGATTACTGCTCATGAACATTTTCAAAAGTCCCAGAAAAAAGGGAACAGAAGGAAAACAAATACATATTTTTGCTCAATTTATTTAGGGAGATTTTAAGTGAAGGAAATTATTTCAGTAAATTATTTGGGTGAGACAAAAGAATTTGGTCTCAACTTTTCATCTTTTAAACCTGTGGCGACTGCAACAGAGCTCCCCTTTGTGTCCAGTGGAACTAACAGGGCTGGACAGTGCCTTGCAGCTCCTTGGCTCAAGGATTTCTGCTTTCAGGTAGACAGTAGGATATATTAAATCATTCTAGCTGTCCCTTGCTGACTTTGGGCAGTGAAAGATTGTACGTGTAAGCTTTAAAAAAAAAAACCAATAAAACAGAATTAAAAAACAGTGAGATTCCAAGTTTAAATAACACAGAAAGTGAGACAAATTAAGACCTGGTGATAGTCCAAAAACATACAATCCAGTTCTGTGAGATCTGGCTTCATTATAGAACAAACGGACAAACAAAATGGTTTGGGGGCCATAAAATTTTCTTTTAAAGAGTGTTCACCAGCTTATTCAGGGAGAAAATGGATAATCTTGACAGGTTGGTTTGTGTTAGTTTTTTTAATTTAAGAGTAGCACTTCAACATCTCCAGGACAGAAGAACTCTTCTGGCTCTTCAGAGGTGCTCAAATCTGAAGTCATATCCTTCCATAAGGGTAGAGATTAAGAAGTTGGTATTTAACAATTTGGCCTTCTGCGGGATGTCAAGGATTCCTCAAAATGCAGCTTATAACTACATAAGCCAGCTAATGTAAGATATTACCTCAGCTTGCAAATCATGTTTTCCTGACAACCTAAGGAAAGACAGCAAAGAAGCCAACAGTCCTATTAATTTGAACTAGAAAAGCTGAAGCATGTGTGAACATGAGAGAGAATACCTGCTTTCTCAGAAGGTTGAATGTTAAAACACCTTCTCTGTACAATTGCTAGACGAAGGTCCTAGCCAGTTTTCAGACAGAGCTGAAAGACAACTTGATGGAAGACAGCTTGATCCAAGGCATAAGTCTGCTCATTTATCCAGCCTGTTGAGGCCCCTCTGAATGGCACCACACTCATCTGATCTGTCAACCAATCCTCCCAACCTTTTATCGTCTGCAAACTCACTGCAAGTGCACTCTGTCTTATCATCCAGGTCATCAATCAAGATGTTAAACAGAATTAGCCCCAGTATCAACTCTGGGGGTACACCCGTGACTGTCCTTCAGCTGGATCACAACTCTGTGCCCAGCATTTCAGCCAGCATTTAGCCCACCTCACTGTTGATTTATCTAGATCTTAGTTCAGTTTCTGTGAGGGTATTATGTGAGACAGTGTCAGTAGCCTTTCTGAAGTCAAGATAAACAAGTCGACTGCTCTCCCCCCATCCACTTATTCACCTGATTGTAGAAGACTATCTGGTTCATCAGGCATGATTTTGCCCTTCATAAATCCATGCTGACTACTCTGAATCACCTTCTTGTTCTTCATATCTCTGGAAATGAGTTGCATGATCAGTTGCTCTATTACCTTCCCAGGGATCAACGTGAGGCTGTCCAGCCTATAGTTCCCTGGGATCCTTCTTCTTACCCTTCTTGAAGACAGGGGTGACATTTGCTTCCCTCACAGCCTCAGAAACCTTCTCCATCACCAGGGCCTTTCAAAGGTAATTGAAAGTGGCCTCAGAATGAAATCAGTCAGCTCCCTCTGCACTCCTGGGTGCATCCCATCAGGCCCCATGGGTTTGCATGTCCAGTTTGTTCCCTAACCTGATCCTCCTCCACTGAGGATAAGCCTTCCTTGCTGCAGTCTTCCCCCCGGTCTCAAGGGCCTGAAGGCTGGACTTACTAGTAAAGACTGAGGTGAAGAAAGCACCTCAGCCTTTTCTATATCCTTGGCCACCAGGTCTCCTGCCCTACTCAGAAGCAGAGCCACATTTTCCCTACCCTTCCTTTTGCTGCCCATGTACTTGTAGAAACCCTTCTTGTTGAGGATTTTTCTGTTGTTCTACGGTTCTACATTCATCTGTGCTCTCTATCGAGAAGAATAATGAGTAAAATAGGCAAAGCATCTACTCTCTACAAGACTGAAAATAAGTCTGCCAATCTGGATTTCTTCACAGTGTGTTGGGTCTGAAAACACCACAGACTTGGAGTGCAGTCAGCCACCTGATTGCAAATGGGAGGAAACAAAGTGCTGGGCACTCTGTCCTGAGCACTGCAAACTGGATAACTAGAAAATGAGGCAGTCAAATGCACTAACTGTCTATTGAAATATAGGCCTTAATTGTGCTTCAGTAAACTCAGACTCTGGACTGGACATAACATTAACTTCACTATTTCACAGAGCCTTCTGGTAAAGTATTGAAATTTAAGTATCTTTCTAATCTTTTGATGGAAATTTTTATATATTTTTAATGTATGCTTACATGCACACACACATATATATATACACGACAGTGACCTTTAAATAGTGACATTTTTTCACACTCACCATCTGGTTATCACACAGGAGTAACAATAATTTTTTTTTCCTCCCGTACAAGCAATACCACAGTGTAGCAAATTCAGCCACTGCTAGCTTTTCTATGATGCCCAACCCTAAAACTATTATTCTTCTATAGCATATATTAATATAACATATAATCATAAAGAGTTTGGAAACAATGTTTTTGAAAATTTTCCAAAACCTCCAACAATGTGATACAGATAGCAATCTGACCTAAATAACCAGGCTGGTACTTTTACTATCAAAATGAGGCAGAACATAAGAAGGACAGATGGTGCCCAGTTGCATTTTGAATGTGTTGCTGCACACACTGGTGTCAGAGACCCAAAGAGTACAGGATAGTAGTGCTAATTTGACTTCCAGGCTAGTTGTGCTCTTTGTAACCCAGTGACTTCTCCTGATTGCTGTCCTCAGGACAACTGCTCTAATCCAGAATCCGGCCTTTTCATGGGAGGCTTTGCTTGCCTAGGTGGTTAACCAGACCTTTGCAAACAGAGACATCTCTAGTTGCTCTGCATTTGGAAAGATGACCTGGAAATGGATTGTTACCAAGGGCAAGATGAGCACCTCACTTGCTGTGGTTAAGTTCTGGGCAGTCTTTAGAGTAGAAAACAAATGACAGATAGAAAGGTCTAATTTCCTTAAGTGCTGCTTAGGTCACTATTTTCCCAGATTTAAGAAAGCAAGAAAAACGTAAAAGGAAAATGGCAGAATTACTACTAAACTTCATACTAGGAAGAAGAAAGCTTTAGCAAAGCAGTTTTCTACATCCCATGGGAAAAACAGTTTGCAAAGGAGTTGGATTGCCTAACCTACACATTACCCCACTAGCTCCTTGAAGCATTTCACACAAAAATTATTTATGCTTACCTAGAAAGGTAGGAGTTTTCCCTCTGTTATATTAAAATGATCATTAAAAAAGGACCAATTTTACTAATAAATACAAATAGTCTGAACATGATCATGACTGATGGTCTTAGATATGATGATAAACAAGTTAATAATAAATTCTGAACCTGAAATTGAAAATTCTTTGCAAATATTAACCATCTCCTGCAAGTCCAGTTGCATATGGTTTAAGGAAAGACAGACATAAACAGATTAAAAAATTTGTTCACATCAAACAGCAAATCAAGGGCAGAGATGGATAAGAGTTCTCAATTTTAGTCTAACTTGAGGGGTAAATTGAGTTATCTAATGACTAGTCAACCTGCTTCTTTTCCGTTACCCAGAGCATTTAGCAGATATGCTGTGTATTTCTGGAAAGGACACATCAGGGAAGCCTGTAGCTGTTGACAATTTGCATATATTTTTAGGGGGCAACAGACACAAAGCCCTGAAAGGCAGTAGTTAAGTTTCATTTATTAAGAGGATCCACCCACTTTTAAAATAAAGCATGTGAGTACTGTAAGATTCATTTACTGCAAGACTGAAATAAATTTTCTTCCAGATACAAAATAAGGTGTCATAGCAAGTTACAACATCTCTTCAAAAGTGGGACTTAAAACACACCTCAAATACTACATTTCTTGTGATCCAGTTCAGAATAATCTTTGAGATAATACTTCCATCCTTATAGGAAACCACAAACAAGGACTAAAGGGAGTACAGTTTACCAATCCTCTGCAGCATCAGTTAAAAAGCAGTATAAACCTGCACTAATTTCTGGAGGAATTGCCCTTTTCATCATCCTGGTTTTCAGGGAAAATGAGATTTGCTAAATTTGACTTTGCCTCTGTATTGCAATTGTTTATGTCTATTTGAAAACTCATTGTTATTCCTTGCATTCAGCATTACTAACAGAAACTGCTGGTGATTTGTCTAATCTGACATCCTTTGCCCCCTGGTAAGCACCAGATGCTACAAGAAAGGCACTAGAAATGCCACAACAATGGACAATAACGCAATAAACAGCTTTTTGGGGGGCTACCCTTGCCAGAGCTTTTCTTCATTGGCTACTGCACTAAAATATGAAGTTATGTCCATTGAAAGTGATGTGACAACCATAATCATAAATGATAAATTTCTTCATCAATCCTGCCAAATATTTTGCCTCAGTGACCTCTTGTGGCAGTGAGTTTGAGAGATATTAGGTCGGCATTGTGGATGACAACAATTCTGCTATTTAAATGATACATGATTAATAAAAATGAGTAAACACCTGAATGAGTAAACCGTTTCATTATAGTGTGATCTTTTAGCAATACACACACAACACAGACGATGTTTTGTTTTTTGTTTTTTTTTTTTTTTTTTGGCTTAATACATGCATACACTTACCACTTTCTGGTCTCAGAGGTAAACTAACAGGTGGACACAGGTTAGGCATGGTGTTCTTCATGTCAGCTAAAAGCAGAAAAAAACAAAACATTTGAAAACAATTACACTTGAAGGTTTAAATCAACACCTCAATATTTCCAGCATTACTTCTGGGATCTGAATGTTGCGTTTTCTCACCACAAACACCCAGAGCACGGATGTGGGGCTGCTTTACTGTCTAACCGTTTTGAGCTCGTACATGAAACTGGGCTTCCCTGGATTTCCATATTTATAAACATTCCTACAAACACTTTTCAAATTACATTTAACAATTACTGATGCCTTTCAGTAGTTGTGTGTTTTTTTCCATGCCCCTCTCTGTATTTGGTTTTCTGCATCATAAGAAACATGAGTTTTTTTCTGCTTCCCGATTAGCAAACTGGAATTTCTCAAAACAAGAATTAGGAACAAGTCAGTTGCCAGCAGGAAACTTTCCAAATTAAAATTCAAATAATTGTTCGTATTTTCCACACATAAAACTTCTCATTTGCTAATATTTCCCTTAATTATTTTGTAATTTTAAATAACAAACAAGAAGTTTCCCTGTGCATTCATATTTTGTAAAAGACTTTGGCTAATCAAATCAGTTATAAACTCTCTACTAAGAGAAAATAAATCACCATCTGTACAGAAGCTGAAGACAGGTCAAATTTTCTGTTTGCTTCTTCCATTTTGTATTGCCCATGCATGTAACCAATAGAGATTTCTAAAAACTCAGGAGTTTTACCATTCACACTGACAAGAGCGAAGAACTGGGGTTACCAGAACTCTCATTAAAATGCTACTATACATTCCTCATTGACTGAGCTGCAACCATGTCTATACATATTAAATCAAATTGCTAATGAGTGGAGTCGTGTGGGCAAACAGCTCACACGTCAACTTAATGCGGAGGCACAAGTACCTTCCTACAAGAAGATGTGGACTAAAACCAAAGACCCTGCTTCATGCTAACATCCCACTGCCTAGGGTAAATTCCTCCTTCAGATTTCACTCATTTTCCGTTTTAGCCTCAAAGCTTTTTTGTTCCTCTTCCTGGTACCCAGACCACCAACATACCAGCACAACTGATACAAATTTCTGTCTGCAAACATCTCCATTTGCATAAACATCTGTGCTTTGCTGTGTGTTATGGTGGAAACACATCTGAAGCTTCCTCAGTACATGAGGAAATGTCACCGTCTCTCCTAACATTCCCCCCTTTGCATATATCCCAGGCGCCTCTTTATCACCCCTCTGTCCGTGAAGTGTAACATCCTTTATTTTTAGTTGGTTCTTTGCCAACAAGAGGGAAAACAATTCCAAGAAGTGGAAGTGTCTCTACACCTCCACTGTCCCCTCTTCACTTCACCTTTCTAACATTCTTCACTCTTACCTCTGGTTGCCTCTCGGCTCTCCCGGCCCACCAGCTGCTGCTATTGCCTACTTTATCAGGGCTGTTGTTCCCTTTCTCTCAGTGCTAGACTCTCAGCCCATCCCTCCCTATAAGCTTCCATGATGCCTCCCAACTCCGTGCTGTCTCCACTCTTTAACAAGGGTTGCCCCACTAGCGGAGGGAACGGATGGTCTAGTGGGCACAGCGCCAGCGCAGGACTTGAAAAGCTCAGGATTGAGTTGATGTTTCAGACACTTTCCCTGTGCATTCATATTTTGTAAAACACTTTGGCTAATCAAATCAGTTATAAATTCTCTACTAAGACAAAATAAATTACCATCCCTACAGAAGCTGAAGACAGGTCAGATTTTCTGTTTGCTTCTTCCATTTTGTATTGCCCATGCATGCAACCAACAGAGATTTCTAAAAACTCAGGCAAGACAAGAGCTAAGAGTATGAATGAAGGTTTACTTTAAGTTTACCAACACTGTAAAGTGCAATGAATTGCCAGGATATCTGATCTAGCTCTACATAACTTTAACTGGATTGTCTTTATATCATATGCCCTGGACAGTATATATCCACACTTCATGCCACCCCTCTCCACTCAAATATCAGCCTTTCTCTACTCTGCAAGAACTAAGGGAGTTTAAAGCCAGGAAAAAGTACTCCTTATTCAATTTTTTCCCTGATTCTGTCAATATCACCAGTCCTACCCCCATGAGGCCTCGCTGCTCTCAGTGCAGTTCAATAAGGTTCTGCCTATATAGATTCAATAACTGTCTATCCTCTCATAAGGGGGAATACAGTCAGACAGATGTTTGCTTTCCTTATTGTTTCAGTTATGTTAAATCAAAGCATAACAATGCAGAACAAGACCTACGCAAAAGGAGTGTGACAAATGTCAAACTCACTGAAATGTTTCAACAAAGTAATGGAGCCTTTGTTTTGCTATAGAAAAGAAAATTCACTTTGACTAGGAGTGGTTTTGGTTCCTTTTGAGGAAATAACCTAACCTCTCATAACTTCTCTTCTGTTTAAGCACATGATGGCTTCTTACTTCTTGAAGAATACAGTGCTACCTTGGAATTTGGTCTTGGCTCTTTTTTTAACAAAACAGCCAAAAGTGAATTTTAAATTCCATAACAAAACCAAAGCTTTTGAAGTTATGCATCCACACACACTGTTAAACCATAAGCCATGCAGTGAGAAATGAAGAATTATGTCCTGGTCAGGACTGTGCTGTAAGAAAAATATATTTGGATTTTGACATTGGCAACAAGTCTCCCATACAATTTAAGAAATTAAATTATACCTCTTTCAGGTATTTCTATTCATTTTCTATTAAAATGGAGATTAAATTGCACACTTCTTTCCCTTGCACATACTTGTCTGCCTTGTCTATTTGTGATCCTTTCAAACTGGTCCTCCATCCGAAAGTTGGAGCCGCTATACATTGATGCAAAATAATAAACTTCAATGCGCAGAAACCAGTCAGAAAGGCCATGTGCCCTGCATCACTTACCAGGTTTTTGATACCAGCCAAACGGGTGTATTCTGACTTCAGCATCTGGTGAACTACAATTTGAAACTTGCCAAGCACTTCTTGTTTCCTCAGCACACGTTTGGATTCCTAGGTTGTTCAGAGTCAGGCACATGATCTTTCCACCTGCCAGGGAAATACATGGTTATAGAAATGATGAGGAAATTTTTCCTCTTCTAGATAGAATTTTGAGAAAAGTGAATACAGTAGGGTTCCATTGAGTGTTAAACAGAATTCCATTGACTTGGAAATCAAAGGAAATAAATACCTAAAATAGGCCAAGTTTTACTGTTGTTGAAAATAGTATTGAAAAATCACAATGAATTCAATGTGAGAGAAGGTAGGTATCAACTTTATAATCCATTAAGGTCACTGAGTATTTCCACTGAACAAAGGTCAGGACCTCTTCTTTCAGCAAGCAGCCCTTTCCGGTTAATGCAATCCTGGAAATCAAAAATCTGCAGGTATGTGGAAACATGGTCCCTATTTACATCAAGATAAAAATTCTGCCTTTCAAAGACTTCATGTAAATATTTCTGTTCCTGAAAAAAAATGCAGAGTTTGAAACACAGCTACCAGTTTCATTTAAGATTTAACCTAGCTCATGTTAAAATCACTACTGAAAGTTCTCTTGACTATATGAATGCCAGGACTGGATGTTTGAAACACCACAGATAATAAATATTAATCAGATAAACTGAGAGGTGTCAGGTTTGCATCTCTGGTGCTTTAAAATCCTTCATTTATTTTAGAATTATTTAAAGAAACTTATGTCATATTCAGTTAAGACTTCAAATTTCACATGGCCATATGGAGGTATGCAAACTGTCAACTAGTTTTTATTTGTGCAGTAATTTCATTCTAAACTACACTGGATTCTTTTTCCAAACTACTCATTTTTGACTGAGTGAAAATTTTGTCTGCTCAACAGAAAAGGGAACTAAAAATACATGTTTCTGAAGTGTTCCAAATTCCCAAATGAGTTGTAAAACCAGCACATCCTAATGACCTCAGGGAGAGTTGATTAGCACATGACACTACCAAAAGCAAGGTTAGCCATTTTAGTGGCCTAATTCTGAATTTGGAATAAAATATTAAAAAAATATTTCATTGACTTTGACCTGGGTGGCATCCAATTTTAAACACCTGCTAAAGACTTTCTTTTAAACAGAACATTTCCTTTACAGCCAGTGGAGAGAAACAAAAGTACCTCCAGAATACAATTCAGTCAACCAAAGCTCTTAATGACCCCATAGTTGTGTCTACACATCTCTCTGCTGACTAGAGAGGGAGCATGGGGTGACAACACCCCTTAACTAAGCCATCTCAGGTGAGTAAAATATGTTTGTTTGACTTTCTAATGGCTTTCAAGTCATGCATACTTTTAAAGATCTGATGTCCTCAGACTATCAGAAATCCTGCTTGAGATTTCTTAAGTAGCTAAAATACTGAGGAGAAAATAGGCAACTTCTATCCCCAACCAATCTTCCTCAAGTAGAAGACTAAAATTGGGGAGCAGAGAAGTTCAGACATCCAAGAAAGCCAAAAGGTTAAGCTGCCCAAAAGTATCCACAGACATTATGTGTTTAATGTGCACATAATTTCAGTAAGATTTAGGTTTCTAAGTCCTTTAGGCTTTAAAAAATGAAATGACATTAAAAAAAAAATCACAAAAAGATATCAAACAACATTTTGGAAGAGAGGTTGATAAATGAGAAGTAACACTTTCCTGGAGTTTTATCAGTTTGAATTTCATACTGTTGGAACTGCAGCCTCTTAAGGACTCATTCCATGAAGTTCCTTAATAATTTCTGAGATGTGGAGAATGTCATTGGGCTGAACTCCTAGAAATGGTTATGGTTACTCAAAAAGGTGCTAAAGAGAGTTGCATAAGATCTGCAAGGGCTTTTAAAGTGTCCTTCACAGCAAAAGAAAGGTAAAATCTGGAATAATGAAGGAAGATTCAAATTATTTTAAAAATAAAAATAATGAAAAAATACCTGATAACTGGGAGTCATTAAAAAAGCCAAATCCCGTGCAACAGGGGTCAGCATCACACCAACGCTCACATTCAAAAAAGCTGTGAAAGGGAAAACATCATTACTCTTAGTATCATTAATAATCTGTCTCTATCATGGAGAAGGGAAGAGAGGATATTGCATAAGGGTGAGACACTGAGAACCTGCAGAGATGTTTCTCACGAAAAGACTGCTTCATGGTTCTTCACACTGCATAGACACTTCCATACATTTTCCATTTGTAGATGGAACTATGTTTGATCAGCATACATATAGCAGACTACATCTAATAATTTAGACAATTGTTCTGATACCTGCCCTAAAAATATCAGCCTAAATTAATTTGGTGTATTATTGCCAAGAGATTTAACTGGTCAACCAGCAATTTAATAGCAGTATAAGACACAATTCACATATATATAATTACTAATCATATACATTATTATAACTCAATTATAAATTTCCTTTAAATCATGTGCTATTTTTTCTTTGTTAAATATTTTCAAATAATGCTGTTCTTGGATCAATATGTCTGAACATCTGCATAACAGAGCCTTGGTATTACAGACATGGTTAAACTTCCAGTAAAAACAAAGGAAGTCATGTCCTACCCATCTGAAACAGCTTTTCTGCTCATGTCAGTCTTATTCCTCACTGAGATCCCTGTTACTTTCTGGAATGGTACACGTGTGTAGAAGCTCTTCACGGAACTTTTTAGAGTGACTGGAAGGAAAAAGAAAAACAAAATTGGAAAAATCAGCTTAAGCTTGTAATTTACATATACTGTTCAAGTAATCACATGATAAGGGTGAAGTTTATGTTTCTATGCTACAATGGTCTTGACCTATTAAAAGATAATTTTACATTAACGCAGTAACCTTTTCATGGTTAAGTCTGAAGATGAACAAAAATCCAGCAAGTGAAGGCTCTAAAAGCTGGGCAAAGTATATCGCCAAGAAAAGACTTCCAGCCCAAAGCTTCTGTTTCTGAGACCTGTATTGATGTTGTTCCTTCTATAAGGTCCAAAAACTGGAGGACGACTTCAGATTGGAAGACTCCAGCGTGCCCATGCATTATTCAACCTGTGCTGCACTTTGGGCTCACCAAAAACACACAATTTAATAGTTTAGTTCAGTGGATCTTTGCATTTTTCACAGCAAAATTATAGGTTCCTGTACAGTGATAACAGGCTTGTTTGTCCAGCTTTCTAACATGAGCCCCATGAGAATATCCTTGAACTTCCCAAGCATTCAAAGAGCAGAGGTTAAAAGTCACACATCTATAACTCCGTATTTGCTAAAAAAAAAAAAATTACACTCAATGACTTTCAATTTTTGCATTGCTTATCCACCATGGAAATTTTAATGTTAGAAAATGGAATTCAAAACATCCCAATGACATTCCCGTTTCACCCACACTATGAAAAGATCTAAGACCTGGTATACAAATTATTTGAGCTACCCTTGGTGTCTCTGAGTCAGGAATAACTGAAGTGGAGAGTGGAACTCATGGTTAATATCTTTCCATTCTGAACTAAGAATGAAAAACCATACCCAGAATAGTCTGAACTTCCCTTGCACCATCAACCCAGGACTCATTCATACATTCAGACTTTTTATCTCAGAAACAAGAGCCAAAACACTAGCTTGCATTACCAGGGTCAGAGCACACGTTATATATCCAAATCCCAAAACTTGCCTATTTTATGATACAGTGTCTGTGGTTGCCAGGGTAGCACGGTTCGACAGTTTTCTGGTATTTGATCAATGCTGCCATCACAAATCTGTGCCTCTGGATAGAGGGTACACACAAAGTATTTGTCTGTGGTGTTTTGAAGATCTGCCATTCGACAAAACTCATCTTCTTGTGCACAGCCTAGGAAGCAAAGTCACGGAGACTTACACACACATTAGGGTTTCCTCCCCTGCCTATTCCTCTTAATGTCTTCAGCACACGTAAAGCTATCCATCAGCAAACAACTAAAAGTAAGAATTTCAACATTATTCTATTACAGTGCATGAGAAACAGGGACAGATTCTGTTTTTTGTGACACTGAAGAGCAGGTTTACCTGGAGAGCACAGAAAAGGAGCTATACCACAGCTAATTGAAAAGATACATTCCCCAGCTGTGACAAGCACTAATTACCCTAGTGTATTGGTGTCACTCTAGCATTGTGATTCATAAAGATATCTCTTTCTTTCTTTTTAGTAAATTTACAATTATACAGTTTGTATGTCAAAAGAACTCTGCATCAGTCGTGGGTCTCTTACTTTAAAGAATAAAAAGGACAATAAAGCCTAAAATGTCTTAGGAAGTTTTTGCAAGAAATATTTCTGATGTGTTCGTACATCACACAAAAATACAAATAACTTTCCTAGAATCAACTGTTCAAGCCTTTTGCTTGTAGCAATTCGTACTGAAATTTGCCCCAGAGTAATAATGTACCTTCAGAAAAGAAATAAAGCTGTCAAATCCATTTCTTAATTACTGCGGCAATGGCTTCTGTAAATATATATGTCAACGGTTAATTTTAAACAGGCATAGCTCTACTGACCTCTTACAGTGAGGTTTGTGCACTATTTAGTACTCTTGCTTCTGCCTTCCTGGTAGTCAGAGCTAGGAAATCTTCTCCATTAATCACATGAAAATATACTTTATCATTAACCCCTAACATCTGTATTTTACCTTCTTCTTTTATCACTATGTCATCTATCTGTTTGGAGAGGTACATTTCAAGAACAGTGGAGTATTGCCTAAGCTGTATCTTCAACTTCTCTTGCCTATAACAGGTATACCTTGATGAAGAATGATGGGTACCCTTTCTGCCACAGCAGACAAAGATTGTAAGGAAGAAACAGGTGGCCCCATAGCAACTTCCATGAAAATTTTCATAGCAACATCATAGAATCACAGACTGGTTTGATTGGAGGGACCTTAAAGATCATCTAGTTCCAACCCCCCTGCCATGGGCAGGGAGACCTTCCACTAGATCAGGTTGCTCAAAGCCCCATCCAATCTGTCCTTAAACACTTCCAAGGATGGGGCATTTTTCGGGTTTTACAGAACCACAGAATGGTCAGGGTTGGAAAGAACCTCTGGAGATCATCTAGTCTAACCCCCCTGCCAAAGCAGGGTCACCTACATTAAGTTGCACAGGATCACGTCCAGGCGAGTTTTGAATATCTCCA
>NW_009607551.1:23050-34246 GCF_000690535.1 Cariama cristata | reverse complement strand
CCCTTTGTACTCTGCGCTGGTGAGCCTGCGCCTCGAATACCGTGCTTAGTTTTGGGCCCCTCACGACAAGAAGGACATTGAGGTGCTGGAGCGTGTCCAGAGAAGAGTAACAAAACTGGTGAAGGGCCTGGAAAACAAGTCTTACAAGGAACAGCTGAGGGAGCTGGGGTTGTTTAGTCTGGAGAAAAGGAGGCTGAGGGGAGACCTTATTGCCCTCTACAACTACCTGAAAGGAGGTTGTAGTGAGGTGAAGGTTGGTCTCTTCTCCCTGGTAACTAGCGATTGGACAAGATGAAATGGTCTCAAGTTGTGCCAGGGGAGGTTCGGGTTGGACATTAGGAAGAACTTCTTCACTGGTAGAGTTGTTAGGCATTGGAATGGTCTCCCCAGGGAGGTGATGGAGTCACCATCCCTGGAGGTGTTCAAAAAATGTTTAGATGTGGCACTTCAAGACATGGTTTAGTGGGTTTAGTGGACATGGTGGCATCGGGTATACGGTTGGACTTGATGATCTTTGACGTCTTTTCCAACTATAACGATTCTATTATTCTGTGATTCCTCCTCTTGTCATAGAGCTGCATGGGAACACCGAAGAGAAACTTTGCCTCCTGTGCACTGACCTGGGTTTGTCCTGTGACTGCCCTGATGCCGCAGCTGGTTGCATTTGGGACTGACATGAGAGCAGCCAGCAGTTCTAAAGGAGCTTCTGTCACATGTCAGGTTATCAGGGAAGAGAAAGTCAGGGTGTATCAAGATTCCTGTCCTGAAAGCCCCTTCCCACATTGCTGCTGATAGACCTAGTGGGCTGTTGCTGCTACGCCTAATAATTGAAAGGCAGCTTTAAGTAGCTGGGGGAGACTGTGAAAAGTGAGGTGAAAGAAGATCGGGAGGGAGCTTTAGCTCTTGGCCCTGATAGCAGGATGACAGTTGTGGAGGCAGCTGCCCTGGGTGTTCATCCCTTTCGCATGACCTTCTTGCACAGATCTGTGTGTCTCTTTGTCACTTGGAGAAGATGGTGAAGCCTCCCCTCAGTAACGCAGATACAGAGGTGTAAAGCACGTCCTGCAGGAAAAGGCAAAACTTGTTTCCAGACTGAGAGAGCAGACGCTTAGCTTACCAATGCTATCATGGCGACTTAAACATCCTTTCTTAGACCTTACTCCTCTGACAGACCTCCACCAGCCAAAAAAATCACAGAAAACAACAGAATACCAAAACAAAAGAACAAAAATCTTTTGCTCTGGAAGCAGCTTCATTTTGTGCTTGGACCTTCCTAGAACCTGTGTGCCTGAGGCTGCTGGGGGGATGTGCTGCATCAGTGTTTTACATTCCCTGGCATGATTTTCCTCTCTGATGTATTCCTCCTATGGCTGGCAAACAGCCAGGTGAAATTGTGCAGAACACCAAATATTAAGAAACCAGGAGACAGAGCACTGTGTCTGTGTCTACGTTGCCTCCAGATTGGAGATGGGGCATTACAAACTGACATTTTCCTAAACTTGAGATTGGAATTGCTGAAGCGTTTAGGAGAGTGTGTCTGCACGTTTCTGTTCTTGGGAACAGAAAAGCTTTTAACTGTAATTCCAGTCCTCCATGTGGAAGGCTTTCATTGCTTCAGTTATAACTGATTAAATGATGCTGCTAAAAAAACTGTTTCACACATGCAAAATTCACATACATCTGTTTAGCTTGGTTTACTTTTTAATTGACATATTAATCTGGAGTAATTTGGAGCATCGGAAAGCATAACTGATTGCTTTTATTTCTATTTCTTTTCAATGATTAAAAATTAATTTTCTGAGACAAGTCTTCCAAGTATTGGTTTCTTGTTAGAAAATACATGTGTACAAGTCAGGAATTGCTCTGCAGCTTAGGAGATACAGCTTGCAGGTCAGGGATACGTAGTAATTACATGCCAGATCAGAGCAAAACTCAAGAAGCCTGTCACATTGACTAGAATTCAAGCTAGAAGGCCATATTTTTCACAGTTCAAATTTTGCTGTTGTTTCTTGGCAACATAAATAAAGATCCTCCATTCAAAAATCCTGCAGCCTAGCTGTGAATTCTTGTTGCCTGGTTGCCAACAGAAATACCAGACTTTCTTAAGGTGCATTAAGGACTGGCAGCCGGGAGAATTTGCACTTGGATGGGAACCTTTACAACTAAGTGACAGAGATTCCAGGTAATAGGGTACCTGAAAAAGAAGATGGCACTGATGGAACTAGGCAGCATACCTGCTCAAATTTGCTGGCTTTTGTTGAAAACAGTGGCTCAAATCTAGCAGTATTTGGGCTGGTCAGTATTATACTCTTCAACTCTAGCTTGCTGGGAGAGATGCTGGCCTTGTCATTGGGAGCGGCTGTTTTCCCTGGTGATTCTAGGGTACGTAATAGCAGTGTCCAAGTTAATCTATAAAAATAGCAGCTAATGTAGTTGAAGATATACTTATTTTCTGCATCCTTGGTCTTTGTAGTGATATATTAACTGAGTGCTGTCAAAATCGCTGCAGCAAAGTTATAAGATACACCTGTACCTACTTGGAGATCTTCTTAAGTGGTGCCTTGGAATGAACAAAAATGTTTTGATTTTGAGATGAAGAGGATATTCTTTAGAGCATCCACCTATTAAAGCAATGAAACATCCCATGACACACTAGTATTTTGTCAGAACACAGTGAAGTGTTACATATTAATTACTTTCATGTATTGCTTCTAGTTGTCTGTAATGTCCAAAGGTAACAAAACTGAAAATAAACAAAGCATTTGCAGGAACTGTCTTGACCAAACACATGCTACAGAATTTTGATATGGCTCCAGAGGGGCTTGTTATGGGTTGGAAGTACTGAAATTTGCCTGTGGTTTAGGCATAAAACTTTTCAAACATGGCTGCACTCTGTCAGTTTGTTGACAGACTCATTCCACACAATTGTCAGCCCCCTAGTACATATTATAGAGGGGTCATTAGTTCTGGGAAAATGGAGTATTTGTCATCACTGCAGCAAGAAGTGTGTACATATCATAAATGGAGCCTGAAGGGATTTAGTTCCAGGTTATTAAGTGTTCATTTGAAATGGTGGATAATAACTGCTGTTTCTGATACTTTAGATTAGACTGCCCTTACTGTTTGTAGGGCTTATTTTCAGTGACTGTTAGTCTTGTTATTACAAATACATATTTAATGATTGGGGCAGTATCAACAAAATCAGTAAACTCGTGTACTGTCCAAAAGCTGCAAAGTATCAATTCATTAGTTAGCACTTTAACTAAGCTCTGAAAAGAACTCTGCTGCAACAATATCCAGTAATTAGTGAGACAGCATTGTTATTTGGAACTTTTTACATGTAAAAAGAAACAATTGTGTGGGTTTGTTCACTTATTAGAATACATATAAAAGCACTGATACGTATCTTACAGAATAAATTTCTGTAAGAGAAGCTGCAGTGGAATAAACATCACCCTGACAAAACTAAAACTCAGCTATCAGGGCACACACAGGTACTTTTTCAAAAGGTTTGTCTGAAATAACACTATTGGCCACTCCAGTAATGTGTTTTCCTTGCCTCATGAGACTCATAGCCTGTACTGCAACCTCAAACTCTAACAATAGTGATGCAATTGTTAAGTAGAATAGCACATTAGAAGGCGAAAAATAACATTAACTGTAGCAAAATCTATTTGAAAACATAGTTTTCTGCTGGTTATTTGCGAATAGACAATATAGACTGAGCTTGTCATATCAGTATTTTGCAGATACAATTCATCTGTGTTAGATACTAAATCTAATAGAATCGAGAAATTTTCACTATTTTTTGAACTGTTCTCTATGGTTGAACAGTCAAAATATATAGTGAAGTTACAGTTCTGATCAAATGGCACATTCATGTTGAATATGCAGTACAATCATAGTGGAAGCTGAACACAAGGGGCTATTCTTTAAAGAATTGGCCAAAATAGCTAAAGTATTATCTTTCAGATTTGCTGCTGCATTGTTTTCCCCCTTTGATTTTTGTCAGATTATTATTTTATTACTGCATTTGTTTGAAATTATAACTCTCCTTGATGATGATGCTGTTTGTTGTGGAAAAAATAGTGACCCTGATTGTGGACTTCTGAAGTCATACCACTGTGAGTAGACCCACTGAAGCTGAAAACTGGCACTGAGTTCCAGGTAAAGATTAGGCCAGTAACCTCTCACATTTCAGTAGTCACTGGTAGGATATTATTATTTCATTTAAGGAATGGTATTTGAGACAAGTTCACTTAATTATGGAGGTAGCTCATAGCATATTGTTAAGTTTGGCTTCCCTGGTAATACAACTCTTTTTCAGCCTATTTGTGAGACTGTCATTTTTGGGCCTGGAATTTTCCCTGCTCTGCGTCCACTTTAGCTTGAGATCTGTTTAAAACTCTGGCCACTAAATAACATGCAGATAAATACACCCAGCTGAAATAGATGAGAAATAGGGGAAATAAGTAGACTTTTGTATTGTCAGTCTTGACTACTGAATTTTTGTGTGCAGTTTTGTCTCAAATGCATAACACCATGAATAACTCCTGTCCTTCTCTGTGAGAAATAAATAGTATAGTAATGCTTAATTCATAAAGGGAAGTGTCCTCAGGAAGTATAAGATTTTCTAGAGCTAGTCTTTGTTTCATCCTCATTTATCTACAGATGCCCTTTTCAATCCACAAGTATTTTTTTTGTGATTTACTATTCCTTATTCACGCTGTGGCAGTGAAGCCCCAGTCAAGTACTGTTTAATAGGCAAAGAAGAGAACAGCATCCCTCAGGACATAGCCAGTTTGTAATTAGGAGGAACATTTGGCCTAGGAAATTGGTAATTATCCTCATATTCCTATCACTTAACTGTAGAACTGAACTGCATATAGCTGTTTTATGGTTCCAGAAGCCAGACCTGTGCTAAGTTTTATGGTAGTGTGGGCAGACTCTGTTCTAACACATGCAACTCCAGTAGGTCAGCTGACGAAGCTGTGCATAGTTATGCATGCTAGCACACCTGCATGGCTGCGTAATTAAATTATCTTTCCTGAGCTCAGTCGTTGTATCTGCTATGGTCCACCTTTAGATCTACATGAAACGTATTAATGTGCTTTGATCCTATCTCTATTGTTTTGGTTCGGTTATACTCATCTACGTTAGCAAGTAGCTCAGCACATTGTCAGCAGCTCAGTAGATCAAAGTGGCTGCTGCTGAGGTCCCTACATTAGACTAAGCATGGTTCAGGGGTTTACGTCAGACTCAATTTAATTTGGTTAGTTGGACCAAATATCCCCACTATGCAGGTGTCTCAAAACTGTCCAAAGAGCTAGTGCTTGTCTCAGGTCCTTAGTTGCTAGGGTCCTTTGGTGTGTACTTGGAGCACAGCTGCTGGCCTCGTTTAGTTTCCTCGGAAAGAAATCTGGTTTGCATGCCTTAAATTTACTCTGTGGTCCAAACCGGTGTGTGGTAAGCGCAATCAAGGGTTTCGCTTAAAAAAGGGTCTCTTGCTCTGAATTTAAGTGCTAATTCAAGTGTAGTAGCTGACAGGTGTTGAGTTGCTGCTTATTTAAATATGTCCTATGTGTAACCGATTGTGTGAGTGCTTCTGGGTGGTGTCTGCATGAAGGCAGACTGCAGCTCAGTGTGGTTTATATTCACCCTTTTGTCTGCCTTTATTTGAGCAAGCCAGATTTCAACAACTGGCCACAGCTCAGAGGCAGTTTGAGAAAGCAATCCTTGCTATCTCTCAAGTATTAGTCACTAGTTCCTGGGTCAGATGCAGCACTTAAGAGTAACCATGTGAATGAGTGTAGTATGTGCTCACATTATCTGCCATGCACATAAATTTGAGCATACTAAGTGGGTGTTCTGCAGCTGACATCAGTATGCCAGCTTAAGTGCATTACCTCATAGTATCTATGATCCACACCTATTGCATCATATATCACAGGGTTAAAGTCCCATGACCAAAAACATTAGTCTCTGACCTATCCTGTACAATTTTAGTTGTTCTTTACTGCTTAGGCAAGTGCTGGACTGGCTTAGATGCTGATGTAATACATGGCAATGTCTTGCTAGTGCAGGCTCAGGGTGGTACTGATTATGCAGACTAACTGATACTCAATTCCAATTCTTTTTCTATTAGGCAAATTAATAAACTCCAAGGAAAAAGAATATCTGGGTAATTAGTTTTTCTTCTCAAATTGCTAGTGCAACTTTCTTAATATAGCTACTGTAATCTAAATTTTCATTTGAATCTTCTTTTTTTTTTTTTTCCATTGGAAAGGGTACTAGAGACAAGGGAGGAAAAAATTGCTGCGTTCAGTTGAAGGGGCCTACTCTCCTAACAGCTTATGCACACTGGATGTGCTGTTTTATCAATGGGGGCTGTGTACATGAATGAGACAAATGTTTTTTAATATAAAAATTGAACTTGGACTGACTGTTTTTTGCTTGCCTTTTTTAGTGAAAGCCAGGTTTGACATTTTCAGGCATGTCTGAAATGCCTACATTCAGGCTTGAATTTTACCAATTCAGTAACTGCAGCAAAAGGACAAAACACTATCCGTCACCTTACTGTCTGCCATCAGCTTTGCAATTTGCAAGCAGCATATCTGGCTACATCCAGCTGCTAGACTTTATTATTTCCCGTACTTGATTCCTTTCTCAGTCTGGTTGTATGTGCAATAGCAGTGAAAAGTGGATGAACACCCACATTTGGGAACAAAAAGCATCTGTTGTTCAATATCATGGAGGTGCCAGGATACTGCTGTCCCGTAAAATCCGTGTTACAATAGGTAAGCATGACTAATGCATATGCACTTGAGCAACTCACAAAGAGCTGCTTTTGACTAAGAGCGGGAGGATTTTTGTCTTTCACTCTTGTGATATACGTACTCTGTGCTGCAGTGGATGTATCAGAAACCCATTCACAACTGAAATCAGTTCCATGTACTTGCAAAGATAAACAATGCCTGCAACGCTTCTCCAGTGTCTAGTCAATATGATGCCGCCTACTTGTAGTGGAAGTGATTTCACACATCCCTGGACCTCCTCAGAGCTCCTGATGGAAAAGCTACTGCTTGGAGACCTAAGATGGTTTTTGGGTACTCTCTGGGGAGTGCTGAATGTTGTTCTCGTGTGTCGATTGCATCTACTTGTGTGTTCTTTTTCCTGTGTCTTATGTAACTTCATAAACAGTCAGATATGCTGTCCTGAAAGTGTTCCTAATAATTCAAAATGTTGACATTAAATACAGAAAAACAATAAGTGCTTACTGGGCCCACGTTTCTTGGATCATCTTCTCTTGTCACACTGGGCATACAGTAGGGGTAAGCTGCACTGATGTCGGTGGCATTACAACACCAGAAAGCAGCGGTTAAGTTAGCAAATCCAGTAGATCTAGTTTTCAGAAGTGGGGAATGTGGCATTTCTCAATTTCAATAGGCTCTGTCTATGTACTTTAGCTGCTGCTACAGAACAGTGAACTACTGTATTTTTTAAGTAAGTGGCCACAGGTTCAGGTCCTGTTTGATCTTCTTCGCCAGAGATAATGTTTAACTTAGGTGGCAGCAAAAGAACTTTTTAGAGAATAGTTGGAAATAAATGGACACAGAAGAAAGAAACCAGTCTGCAAAGGCAAAAGTAGCTACAACTTTATTATTTTTCGGCATTGCTTTTCTAATAGAAAAAAAAAAAAAACACTGGAAGAAACAATTGCTTTTTGGGTTGAGTTATATGAAAAGAGACTGATTCTACATTCCCTTCAATTTTCGATAACCAAAGAACATTTTATAAGTAAGTTTTTAATTGTTTTAATCCTTCATGGAATTACAACATAGTTGTGATAACATGTTTTTTTCTATGGGAGAATTTCACTATGTAAAAGTGGGAACATTCTGTAAAACTGTGTGTTTTAATGAACTATTGTTTTAAAAGGATTAAAAAAGCATTTCAGTGAGGTCAAAATGGTTCAATTTTTGTTTTATTTTGAAATTTGTGAAATGTATTCCTATCTACCTCTTCAGTGTAAACAAAGATGCAAGGTAAAATTCCATCTGGCTCAATATTGTTAGAGAAAAATGGTTGTTTAGATTTATGACTCTTCTCTTGAGTATCAAAGAAAATAATTTAAGAGATAACAACTAAATGTTTTCATCCAAAAGATATGGTATTTAGATGCACGGACATATAGGTAAACAGAACACACTAGTACTACCCTGTGTTTAGTTGTTCCTCCCTATATTTCACCTGACCTAGAAGAAGATGAAATGCAGCAAGTGTTTGGATTAGCACACACCAGGTATGGCCAGTGATACCTTGCAAAGCATTCCTGTGGTGTTATGATGAACTGATTCACTGCCTTCTATTTCAAACTCTTTCTCATGCTCACTTGCTCTGACATTTCTCAGACTGGTTCACAATAACCTCAGTAGTCTTTTTCTTACCTACCCCATGAAAATCAAAATTCTTTCCTCTGTTCATTTAATGATTAAGATCTGCAAATTTTCTTATATGTTGATCAGAAAACTCATTTCTTTTTTTTTTTTTCCTGATTCCATTAAAGAATATGTTTCTACTTCTATCCAGCTGATCAGACTAGTCCTTAACTCTCTTTGCTGTGGCTCATCAAAACAGGCAGAACAGCTTATATCTGCATTACGCCAGACTCTGAGCTCTGCAAATGGAAATATGCAATTTTGCATGCAGCCATCTGAATGTATTAATCCTATTAAACAAGTGATCTTCTTTCCTAGAAATATGTTGCTGTCACTTGGAAATGCAGAGTTATAAAAGAAAGTCCTGCTGCATTGCAGTAACAATGTATCTGGGAGAATTAAAGGTGTCTACTTCTCGTGTATCCCTTTGCATTTTTTTTGAGATTATGTCCTGTGGCCTTATTCTTGCGCTGAACTTAAGCAGAACTTTATCAGTAGTTCTAGTAAATTGTCTGGAAAAGGGACAGATTCTGACCTTGTGCTTGTTCAGCGGTGTAACTACTGGTTTATAGGTGATGCAGAAGGTCAGAATCAGGCCCAATGCTTTCTGTGTTTTCACAGTAACTTTAAGTAACAGTTTTATCTGGCGAGGGAAGAGCCTCAATGGACAGCAGTGTCATCTGTTCTTTCTGCATTTTCGTGTGTGCCTGGACCTGCCTTGCTCGGCCTTCCAGCTGCAGTGTCCATTCGTGGCGGAGTCTGCAAAGAGAGGACAAGCACTTAGCAAATACTGAGCCAAATCCTTCAAATGTATCCAGGGCTTTTCAGCAGGGTGGAAGCTTTTCTTTCTTTCATCACCATAGCACTTGTCCCGTATTTATTTACCATCTTCACATCTCTCTAGCTTGCTAGATTGGGAATGCAGGGGAGAAAGAGATAGTGCTGATGCTATCAGTGGTTGACATTGCTGGATTCCTAATGAGTCAAACAACTGCTGAAATACTGTCAGTGTGAAGAGCTGTTTTTTCCTCTGGGGTATTCTCAAAGCCACACAGAAGTACTGTCTATCCAGTAAGGTCATTCAATGTGTAAATTAAAAAATACAATTACACTCCCCGACACTCTAAATTTACTATAAAATGCTGTGGAGAAGAGGAAGCAGAACTTTAAATACATCCATTTGAGTTTACTCTGAAGAAAAAAAAAGAAAAGAAAGCAACCATTTTGTACCCAAAATCTCTCCAGACCTTGTATGTGTTTAATGAAAGGAATTGATGTCACATGCAGGAGAAGTCGCATAGCTTCAAGACACAAGTATAGTACAGACAGAAGAGAAAATCACTAGGGACCACTGCAAGATATTGTCGGCTGGATCATTTTCCAAAGGAAATGGTGTTATGAAACACCCGACCCAGCAATGCTATAGGATTAGATGTCATGGTAATGCCAAACGCATCATGGAATATATGTGTTTTTATATTACATTTGGTGTGTAAAAAGAATAGCAGCCAGCTATTTCATCTGAGAATAATTTAGCAGTACCTGTTTCAAGTGGATGCTTGTGTTAGTTTGTATTTCTGAGTTTAATTTCAGATTGTGTTTTAAACTTGTCTCATTTGGGCTACCCTGTCTTAGCTTCACTATTCTCTTGTGCGCATGGTTAAGCCTCAAAAAATCACTGCAATTAGTTAGTAAAAATTTGCCACTGGAAGCACTGGTGTTCCTTGTCAACTAGGGTCCTAAGTGTCACAGAAGGAGCACTTGCCTATACTTAGAGACACCCAGGTGCCATTTACATGAGGTAGTGCACCTGTAGATTTTGTAATGACAGTATCTCTTACATCCTGAAAGTATCTTTTTTTTTCAAATTACAGAACACTTCGTGAACAATTTGGGCTTTGGTCAAGTGACCTTGAAGGAACTTGCTTGGGTCTGTTTCAGTTGTGATTGGTCAATTAAGACATACTGAATATGTAAGTTAAGATATATTCAAAGTTCTTTTGCTGCATATTTTTTATATTCAGAGAAGATCTTATAAAAGCTTTTAACATTTTTAACTTTGTGAAGTTAAAAATATTATCTACACCCCTAACTGCAATTGTTTTTTGATGTCTTCTTGTGGTTGGTTTTTTGTGATACTGGAATGAGAAAGGTTTCCCATGCAGCTGAATAATTTCCTGAGTTTTATTATACATGTGTTCTTTCCAGCAACTTGGTGATCTGGGTTTGGAGTATTACTGACTAGTCGGAGTAGGATACTGGGAGCATGACTGTCTATGTCTGACTGTGTTGGGACACAAGGCCTGCCCAGATCTTGATTTCCTCGTCTTTAAAATGATGGTAGTAGCTTCCTCCTTGGGCACTAGGGTCAGAGTACCTGGAATTTTTTTAAAGAAACAGCTCTTTGCCAGTACATTCCAGTTTGTTGAAGTCCAGTTAACTTATTTGAATATCCCAGTTTTGAGGAAAGTTTATGCAGGACAACATTTGTCAACTTCAGGAGGAAAGCCTATCAGAAAAACACAAGAGGCACAGGTATTTCTTATCTCCTTTCCCCATCTGTTATTAGCTAGGGGATTCACTTAGTGTGTGGGAGACCCTGGTTCAAACTCCTGAGGTGTATTTGAAGCAGTCTGCCACACTTGTGCAGAGTATCTGTACCAGTCACAGGACTTTCTATGTGGTGCCTGTTGTTTTATACTGTTTTGGAAAAAGAATTAAATAAATTTGAATAGCTTTATTTTTTATCTGTTGTATA
>NW_009607551.1:2190-23035 GCF_000690535.1 Cariama cristata | reverse complement strand
AATATGTTTCATGGGACAAGAAAATCTTACTGTATTGTGTCTATCTTTGGGCTTATATGATGCAAAGGGCTGTTAAACATGATAAAGACGCTATGAATTTGTTCATGCTGCACATTAAATGGGTGGTTCGCCTGTCCCTTTAATGTGATACTATTTTATTTATTTGTGTAGCTGTACCAGTTCCAGGTAAAAATCCAGATATTTTCTAGCTGTCACAAGCCATAGTGCCCAAGTGCTTTATTTTTACATGGCTACGCTCCAAGGCCTTTGAAGAATGCTCATGAGGTTCAGGGGTGAGGGGTGTCTGAGTTTCCATGCAGAAGAGCCATGGAAATATGAGACAAACAGCTGTGAGAGGAAAAGTGCCAAAGATCCAAAACACAATCTGTGCTATGAATAAAGCAGTACAATAACGAGTTACCTTATTTTAAAGCATGTGATGACATGCCTTGCTGTCTTGTGCAAAAGAAAAAAATACCACTTACTTGTTCAGGGCACTTTTACTTAACCTAGACTCTTCACCTTCTCGTTGCTTAGTTTGCTCTTGGATGACTTTTTCCCAGAAGTTTTTCAGTTCTTCTGCATCATGACCACCCATCTTGTGGTGTCTAAAGTTGGTATGCTTGCTCATTTTCTGAAAAGCAATTTGGAGGTCAGAGCAGTCAGGAGCCTAACCTGAGGCAGATACTGTGTTGCTTAGCCCCTTGCAATTTCTTTCTGGTGGTTGTTATCCAAGGGAAATACATTGCTCTTAAATGATTCGTTCTACTACTCTAAATGATATCAAGCACAAAATATGCAGGGGAATTATGAATCTAAAGTTGAAGCACGCAGAGTGCAAAGCCCTGGGGAGCTTGTTATGGCCTTGTTCTTTAATTTATCAAAATTCAGTCTTAAATACTGTTAAAAGTAGAGCTCATTAAAATATAGAGATGAGTTCCAATAAATGAGAAGAAGGTCAGAAATGAGGTGAATTTCTCCTTGCTAAATGCATAGTATTCAAACATGGAGAGTTTTAAAATTCTCAACGTGTCTGAGGCACTTGCTGATAGTACCAAATATGCATTGGTTTTCAGATTTTAATGGTGCTTTGAAAAGTTAAGTTCTGTTGTTTATTCCCAAAGGAAATAATCAGAAAAATTGCATCATGTACAATATTTGTTGCTGGCCAAATACTGCTTTGCTATGGCATTAAATAAGGTACTAACAACCCATTATACTTCCACCCCAACGATTAAGCAGGATTTCCTGCATCGGACTCCTCTACTAAGCCCCTCCAGCAAGTGGGAGGATGCAAGAAAGGAACAAAAAAACCCAAACCCACGCTCCTGAGTTTTCTATAACTAGATCAGCACATAATTTGAGAGTTTCTGTGAAATCCCTTTGCTTCCTTATGTTCATCTGTATTCTGCTGTCACTGGATACTTTTGCCAACTGTCCACTCTGTAATGCTGATGAATTAATGCCTCATAGACCTGATATGTACTTGTGAGTCTGCTTCATAGAGAGTGTTGTACTTTATGAGCTATCCTTGATAAACGCTAGGAAGACTATGCTAATGTAGGCTGATCTGAGGAAACCTTTGATTTGTACAATGCTGTAAGTGAAAAAGAAAAGAACAATCAGACCCAACACAATGAAGGCAGACTTGTTTAAGATCTTCCCATCAAATACTGTATTTTAAAATCCTGAAATTTTAAAAGGGCACATAATTAAGATCTTGGCAGCTTCCTAGGTTCAGTATTTTAGATCTGGCATTGTTTTCACAAACCTGTTTTTCAGAAAGATCAGTAATAACAAATAATTTTGCCAAACTTGGTGCTAAGTCTGACTGGACTGAAAAACTTGCTTAACAAAAAGAAAAATCTCTGTCACTTCCAGATGCAGTATTTTTTCACAAAGAAGTTCAATTGCTTAAAGACTGGCACAGTCCAACTGGAGTAGTAAGTGTGAACTGGTTAGTCCACGTAGTATAGTCTCCTATGTGACAGAGTATCAGACATACCTGAGTGGTTAGGATACTGGTCCTCTTCACAGCAAGGCCAGCAAGAGCTGCAATATCACCAAAACAGTCAGATATTTTCCTCTGAGACAAGCAGCAGTTTTCTGGTGGGAAAAAAATAGTTTTCTGTTGTGGACTAGGGATGCTGTAGATGCAGCACAGTGGGGTACAGCAGGAGTTGTTACACCAGTGTAGGTACAGCAGTTCCACTACCACCTTTTGCTAAACGTGCTTTGTTTGTCAATGATGTGGGCTAAGGATGTGGGTTAAATGGGAATATAAGTAATCTTTTAATTATCTTTTGTCTCACTCTGAGGCCCTAAAATAACAGTATTATTTAAGGTTTCATCTTGCAAAAAGTTATGTGTGTCACAGACACGCTGGAACATGCCCTATCTGTATCTTAATTCTATAGGCTTTGAGCAGTGTTAGAATAAATGCTCTGGTAATAGCTTGTTACAGTGAGTGATGGAATATGATTATTTCATCATTCCTAGATCAGCAGGTCACCTGGGTCTTTGCACCATTTAAAGGCTCTTCTATCAGTAGCGGCTGCACACTTGACACTCTTCAGATAATTATCCCATTGCCTCAGAAGCTAAGTGCAGGCTGCTGACAAACTCTGAATAGGTTTACCCCCAAAACCCTATTATACTTTGCCTTGTGTAAAGGTCGACCATAACACATTAACCTTTCATTAAAGATTACGTTTTTATGGTTATTAAACTTCTAGGACATGTTCTTCAAGTTGTACAAAGAGGGCCTCCAGTCTTTATCTGAGGTCAAAATTGGTTAGATTTTTTGGGGGTGCATGAGGATTTTGGCTGCCTTAAATCTTGGCTGCTCCACCCAGAGGAACAAGCTGTAGTCACACAGGTACCCAAAAGATGGAGGTACTTCTGCAAATGTTAGTCTGGTATGTCTATGGGACTTTTTGCAAGCCAAGAACATTTGACTTAATAATAGTTCCTAGCAATGTCATTGAAAATGAATATTTCGCTTCGTATTGCCGTGGTCCTTGCTAAAACAGATTCTTGATGTAAGACTTTTGAGGATGGTGCTGTCTGGCATTGTTAGCCCGCATCTCTTGTGCTTTGGTGTGTGAAAGCATCATTTCTTTGAGCCTGGCATTACAACATCCATGTACAGAGATTAGAATTCACATATATGGTGTAACACCTTTTTTTTCTAGTTGAAAGATTCTACTTAGAAGCTTGGTTTGGATTTCTGAGTAATTTGCTAGGCTTGTTTTCTTTGTATCAAAGAAATTCTTTATTATTGCTCTAGAATACATCTTTTGTTATTGTTGTTGAGTGGCTTTCTGCTTTCTTTTTAGATGTCCCAATAACATAAATTGGAGTTACACTGATGATCAGACTTAATTCTGGCAAACTTGTTCTTGATTCCTTCACTCAGATACCTCAGGGTTCAGAAACTAGCAGGACAGTTAGATTTTCTCTGTAAGTAAAAAACACGCTTTCTTAGAGTCACTCCACCAGTTTTGCCTGGGTGGAAAGTGAGCAAGGAAGAGAGTTTATTTATCATCTTTATTTTCATTTCAGATAGCCAGGTGACATTCCAGAGAAATTAAAGGAAAGTTGAAGAAGCGTCTTTCTGGCTACTAATGGCAGGTTGTTTTAACATGTTTTTCCACTGATATGAAAGCAAAATAAGCAACAACAATTCCATAGGTTCAAAATGATTCATTTGGAAGATTTGAATCAGTGTAAGTATCTTTTATGGACTGAAAGTTTGTGTTATGAAACTTTCTGCAGTACATTTCCTATGAAGGACTACTAAAATGTGTGTAACACTGGTGCAATGCACAGTCATTTATTAAATCTTCGACTAAGATGGTTGAGGAGCAAAAATTTTTGTATGGGTTGTGCAGCCCATTTGAAGTATAGTTGGCTGTTTTTTGGGGGGAGCCAAGCTGATAAAACAACATTTAAATAAAGGTAAAACTAGGTCTTGGTTAAAGTGGCTTATGTATTTGGTAGCTCTGAAACTCAACTGTCAGAAATACGTATATGTGTGTACAAAAGAGTTTTTTACAGCATTTGTCATTTATGGGAATTAATTTATGTGTTAATGAATTATTAATTTATAGAGAATGTCCACAAGAAGAAGTAATAGTAAATATAATTAATGGCACTGTAAAAGAAAAATCTCTTACTTTTATAGTCAAACCATAAATCACATGGCCATGCAGTAATCTGTAAGACAGCCAATCACTCATGAAACACAGATAGCATCTACATACAATACATTGGTTTAAACTCTTTGAGCTGCTGCCCCAGAGCACGTTTAAAGGAGGTTCAAAGCATGAATGATGGGAAGTTTTTCCTCAACAGATCTCTCCAGTGCAAGGGAGAAATTTTGCTTCTAGCTGGAAGTTATTATATGCACAACTTTTATTCACTGCCACAAAATTGATGTAGAAACAACCAGTGGTACAACCTTCTGTCTTTTAATCTGATCTGCAGGCTGAATGCGCTTTGGAAAGGTTTTAAATTAACATGTTTCCAAATGCTCTGGTCTTATCCCTTTCCTGGTCTGCACTGAATTATTCTAATCTCAGACAACCTCCACTGAGGTACAGAAAGGAGTTTGAACAAGTATCTAATGCAAGAAATACTGTTCTACACACTTTGTAACTGTATTTCTACTTTGGACTCTTGCCAGATAAATTTTTTGAGTCAGAAAGTGGTCTTGATGTTTTGAACAAAAGTGTAGTTTTTAGTAACCTTTATCTGAAATAAACAAGCAAATCAAGAAAATCTTGTCTGAAACTTCAGGAGGCATTTTTAACCCTTTTTTCAGTCTTTCTATTTAATACATGTCTTAAGCTAGAAATTGTCTTAAAAATTCAGTATTTTATAAGGAGAGACAATACTTGTACATACAATGACATTCTCTGAAAATCTTTTGCTTTTTAGTGAGAAGTATTTTAATGTATTCAGTAAAGCTGTTAACTGACTATATTTTGAGAAAAATGTCAAAGTAATTTTTAATTTAAATGATGCATAATTAAGAAAAATCAATTGGTTTGGCTAATAAAAAGAAACCAACCTTATGTTTTTTCTTATTAGAAAATATTTAAACTGGCAAGATAAAATGTTTGA
This sequence comes from Cariama cristata, assembly GCF_000690535.1. NCBI lineage: Eukaryota > Metazoa > Chordata > Aves > Cariamiformes > Cariamidae > Cariama > Cariama cristata. The sequence continues at coordinate 17,908 of NW_009607551.1, read as the reverse complement.
ACATGTCTAAATTTTATTTCCAAAATGTTTGCCAAAGAACAAAATCTTTAACAAGAATGATTGGGGTTTTATATCTTAAAAAATGTTTCCTTTCTAAAAGGGAGAGATAGGGCTAATTTTAACACTTGCAATGAGGAATCAGCCAATTTTAATGTTGAACATGAACATGTTTCTGAAAGAATTTCCCCAGTCACTTCAGAGTTTTATGAAGACCATTGTAAACAATGGAAAGGTTATCTTTGACTTCAGCTGGATTCAGTCCCTTGGGTCATATCATAATCATGAACTATTTTATCTTTCTCAGGCCACTAATTAGTCTCCTGTTCCTTTTGCCCTTCACTGGGTTTTGTTTGCCTAAGCATAGGATATTTTCCAGCATTATAAAATTATTATAGTACAGTATATTAGTTCAAAGCCTGTTTATAGTGGTAATTTTTTTTTAAAAAAAACACTTTATATTCTGAAAAGTTTTAAATTACACTTATAGAATGCATCATTAAGATGAATATCCCCTTACATGTTCATTTTATGGTGGTGTTCCTTTCAGCCGAAGCACATATAATACACAAGTTCTAGTAATACCAAAACCAGACATAGGAACAAATAACAGGTTAATAATTCAAGATTAGAGTAAAACAAAACAGAGGCAGGATACCTCTGATATTTTATAAATCAGATGGGATCAGATCATCTACCAGCAAAGTATGCCATAATACGCAGAATTCAAGGTCATGGAGGGAAGAAGAAGAAAGCATTATTCAAATTCACACGATTTAACAAAACATAAAATAAATGTATATGCATGTGTGTCTAGGCACATTTAATAATTAAGATAGGAAGGGAAAAACTTGTTTTGGCCAAAATACAAGAATATAAATGCTTACTTTGATTGTATAGTAGCTTCCTCTTCTGTCAATGTATGGATTTCTTGAGTGATTACTGAATAGCGTCAATTTTACCTCTGGGTTCCCCTTTTCAAGAGGACTCCAACTGCCAGGAATAACTGATGAAATCTATTCATCCGTCATTCATTTTTATTTGGGAGTGATGACATCTGCTATTATGAGTTAGTTTAATGGCAGAGGGGAAATAAACCCAAACCCACAGTCTCATTTTGTGAAGTCTGCAACACACCAAGCGGAATGACCAGACAGTTACAGGGCACAAACTCTGAATGCCACATTTGATCTGTGCTATAATTTTTGGCAAGTGCCGCTGATGTCATAACTTGGCTCTGGAGAAACAGTTATTCTTTGACAAGTGCAGGTCACTGGAACATAACTTCCATATGACTTGCAAGAATTCTGTACTATCCTCTCCGAGAAAATAGATAGATCTGAAGAGAACATGTTGAATAACACATCTTGTCTCAGGACTGTGGTACTGAGTGACTGACAGATAAACAGATTTCTTTTTCACCCCTTTTGAAGTGTTGGTCTGTAAGAGCACCTGGTAGGCTACATGACAGGATTCCAGCTAAGCTGTTAATACGCTGAATAGTGCAGGAATCTGAACTCAACCAGCTGCAAGCTGCAATCATACCATACATAATTTGTTACAGAATTTAGCACTTCCACTTCTTGGACAGATTCTTCCTCCCTCCCCTGATACCACTGGGTGAACAGGAAAACACAGGGACGTAAGGTGCTACTTTGACAAAGGGAAAGATGACTGAGAGGGACCTCCTGCTCTCAGCTATTATTGGCAACCCGACTGCATAATCCCTCTGATAATTTGGCAAGTTCCGTCTTGAAATGAGTTATATTTCTTGCTCCAGGTATTTCCAGTGAAAGGTTGCTCCAGAACTTTTCTGCGCAAAGTACTGTAAGTTTTCTTCGAATTTACAGCCTGAATTTATTGAATAGACAAGTTACCCTTCTCTTGGGTCCATGGTATGTACGGCCAAAATCACTTCCCCTCTCCTTCCTTGTTTTGAAGATAAATCAGTCGAGGACTTTGGACTCTGCTTGTACTCATTGTCTTGATAGGTCTCATGGCCTTTCTCTGCAGACTCATTGAACATAGGCAGTGAGAACTGTATGTCATATTCCAGCTGAGTACTAGTACCTTATACGCTTCCTTATTTTGTTTGGATATAACCATCTGAATCTAGAACCACATTTATCTTTTCCAGAGATGTGCAATGCTCATAAACACTCTATAATCCATTAATGCACCCACCTAGTTCTCCTCTTATTTTTTCCAACGGATAAGCTCCAGCTTATAACAGAAATTTTAATTAGATCCTAAGTTCATGACCTGCCTTTTGTGCCATTTTCTCTATTTCAGTCCTTGAGGTCACCTGTTTCTTTTGTTTTTGAAATTTGGTTCCCTATGCTGATGACAACCTTTGCGTCCTCTGGAAAATGTCTTCAACTCACTGCTTCATTTTGTGCCAAATGTCACTACTCAAAACAGTAGTAAGACTGCTTCAAAGGGAGCTCTGGCTCTGGAGGAAGTCCTTTTTTAACCTTCTTGCAGGTAGGGAGCTTTTGCTAAAAGTTGTTATTTGATTTTAGCTACTCCTTATCCACTTAAATGTCTTGTATGAGTTGTATGAGATTCTTTTTTTTTTTTTCCCAGCATATCTAATATTTTTCCTGTGGCACTATGTTAAATATTTTACTGAGGTTCACAGTTGTCTAGTCCACACGTATCTACCCACTTTCATCTTGGTTGAAGAGAAGCACTGAAGTAATGTGCCATGGCTGACCTTTGGCAAACCCACTTTGTATTTATTTCATTTGACTTCAGGTCTTTAATTATTAAATGCTCCAGAGTTTGTCTGAAAGTCTTAAATGGTGTAAAGTCAGCCCAATATCTCTATTTGAAATGTGACAGAATATGGCTCCACCTGTAACACAGTAGGTTGTATTCCAGTTCTCTGGCAATGCCTGAAGTTTGGATGGGATTCATATGTAGAGGTAATATCTTTTCTTAGATCAGCTAGTACAAGCTGGGAAAAACGCACAAGGTCTGAAATAGAAGCAGCAAACGTCAAGGCTAAATATTAGTTAGGAACAATTGTTATAAGTTTAAATAGTTAAACCTCAGTGAGACCATTGGAGAGAAAAGTTGATTCCTCTGTAGGAAAGAGGAGAAGATAGTAAAGAAGAGGTAATAAAGTTCACCTTATCTTTTACCATAAAGAGAAACAGGTTATTTATTGCTTGCTGGATGTGGTTAGTAGATTGGGAGAAAGGAAAAGAGAGGAAGATTGTAATGCATCATTAAGTATCCCTACTGAGTCCATAGTTTGTTTAGATGAACAGCAAAATTAATTTCTCCACTAATCATTCAATAAAACACCCAGCACCACTTCTGATAGTGGAAGGTAGCCATAATATGTAACATGAGGGTGGTAATTCACTACTCCAGGACAGACTGCTCTGTCTGATAGCTGATCCTGGACCCTAGGCAAATGCCCAAGTCACTGGTGATGGTGTCAGACTCTTACAGTTTCTCTTCTTGGAGCTGCTCCACTTTATATAAATAATGCAATACTCTGGGCTTGAGAGACAGAGTCAACAGCATGCTTATTTAATCTCCTGTATGCCTCGGGGGGGGGGGGTTACCCTTTCCGTCATATTGCTTTTTTTAGCTCCTGTATGCCTCGGGGGGGGGGGTTACACTTTCCGTCATATTGGATAGATTGCCTCACATTTTGGCTACTAGGTATTATAAGGCATGCTTTTTCATGGCAAGGGAGTTACCTGGAATTTCTTTTGAAAAATTTGATTTCACTGCGGCCCTGACATAAAACAGATCTGAAAATCCTGCTTGTATTCTTGTGTTTGAAACTGCCCAAATTCAACCTGAGAACTCACCCATGGTTCTGCTGTGTAATTTCAGCGGTGCCTAGTGGCAAGAAAGCGTAAGAAACTCTAAGCAGAGGACTAGGTGACTACAAGGCATACAGAGAAATAATCAGAGCTCTTTGATCTTTGTAATTGAAGTGGCTGAGACTTGACATACAAGACACGGTCTGATACTACATGAAGATCAACAGTACAGTCCACTCCGGCCTTCTGGTAGTACAGAGTAAATTGCATGAGTAGTACATGACTTTAGAAGTTGCACAGATTTACTTTATAGACTTGCCAAACAAATTACTGTATAGACTTGCCAAACAAATAAATATTCTGAGTAAAATTGTTTCAACTTTAAAAGCATGTAGATACCACTACACATTTGGAGGTTTATAGCCTAACCTCACAGTTTCACCTAAGAAGTTGACAAGTCTACAGTGTACATCTCCCAGTATAGCTCTGACAGTTGCTGTTGCTCATTTGTAATGATTTAGAACTGTTAATAGGTCTCATGTAGTGTTGTCTTGTGCTGACATAAGCTTTGGTATAACTAGTTATGTTTGAAATGTTGTATTATAGTAATTCACTTTGTTACCCTATCATCGTCTTGTGGTTTTTTGCTAGTTGGTGCAGAAATCACCATTTATGTGGGGCTTTTTTTGCTTTCTGTGAGCAATTGCAGAATATGGCTGTGAACTGTGGTGTTTATAACAGTGTATTTTGGAGTGTTTCCTTACTGTATTACTGTCAGGGCTTGGAGTACCTCAATAGACCTTCACAAACCTGCCCAGTCTCACCTGGGATCCACACCCCTGCCCAAGCACCTTATTTCAGCTCAGGCCCAGGAATCTGGTTCCTGCCTGAGCTCTATCAGACAAATTCCCATCTTCAGCCCTGTCTCTCACCCTGCCCCTGGATAGACCTCAGACCTGTGTCACAAAGCAGGCGTCTGGAAAAAGTCTTTAATGACAGCATCGTAGGTAGCTTGTCTCCAAACCTCTCTTGGATGTGCCCTAGACCTGTTTCATCCCCCCGCCATTCTTGGGGCTGTCAATGAATGCTGTTACCAGCACCTGATGTAGGAACCTGCTTGGCCTGCCGTGCCAAGATCCCACAGGAGGATGACTTCTTCTTGGTGAAGGCACTGCCTGTGCTATGGTCACACTTGGCTCTTGGCTCTTTCCCCTGTCATGTGGCAGGCCCACTTTTTGTTTGTACTTGACAAGTGCCATGGATGCAACTCCATGGACTATAGCAATATAGATGCATCAAAGATGGTGGAATACAATCATTGAAACCAGGAAAGTGTGTGGAAGAAAAGACTGCCTTGCCTACAGCTGGGGTCTCACTAATCTCTGCACAATTTTGTAAAAAATACACAAAAATACTAGTGTTGGCAGTACTATATTCTACCTTGCTGATGCAAAGTCTGTGCTACTAATAGCTGCAGACAGTCACTAACCCATGTCCTTCGCTGAGAAACCATGAAGCCGTCTCCTATGGCTGTCATCGGTGTTTGAGATGCACTTCTATGTAAGTGGCTCGGAACAGTTTTGTTTCATCTGAATGACTGAAGGAATACCTTATGACTGTCAAGTGCATTAAGAAGTTGGAGGACAGTTGGACACAAAATACTCCTCTAGCGGTTAGTGGATCCTGGTATTGCATGTCATCAGTTGTGTGTATACCTTTACCTAAACTAGCTACCTAAAAGCAGTTTCCTAAAGCCAAGGAAATTTCCTTGCAGTGTCTGAATTCACGACAAGAACACATGGATTGCATTGCTGATTTGAGAAGATTGTCAGAGAGGGAAGAACTTGAGGCTGGGGAAGGTAGCATCTGTGGAGATTAGCTCCATTGCTAATTTGATGCAGATGAGCAACACATGATGCCACAGAGCATGGAGATGACAGTTGCCCTTCCTACTGTAGTCAGACAACAGTGATTTTTGTCAATCTGTTACCAAACTACGATTGGAAAACAGTAATTGCTGGGATGATCCAGGTGGTACTTAGAGTAATCGTAAGTTTCTTTGCCTCAATTTATTTCTAAGTTATTTCTAATTACACAAATGGTTTATAGTGAATTTTACACAGATACGCTTCCCCAGCTATGTTCATGCTGTCAATAAGATGCTTGTTTGCATTAGGTAACCAAGCCATATCCTTTATTGAAAGGAAGAGAATTCATTTGTTACAGACCGTTGAAGATTTCAGTGGACACTTAACTGCAGTGACCTCTGGATAGTCTAGCAGGCTGCAAAATGCCTATTTCTTTCCCCAGTTATGCTTGGTCATATGCAATTGGCTACCTGAAGAAGAGGATGCCCAGTCTCAGATTTTTGTTCGACTTCCATTTGCTTATCAGGACTACAGCCGTCTTTTGTGTATTGCACATTGTTTTCAAGCATGAGGGGAAGCAGACATCAAAAGCAATGAACACTAAATTGCACTACAGCAGCTGGTTTCTGTTTTTTACTGACACAAAGCTCCTCCCAGCTTGCAGGGCCTGTAGTACATGCTGTAAGCTTCCTCATGAAGGGGCTGTGTTATGGATGCAAGATGCATGAAACAGGACAATGTGGGAGGTGCTGATGGGGTGTAGGTGGTACTGCAGTCTTTCTGTGGTCTGGGAAAGTGTTCTTACTGTCTCAGCATGGTTCTTCTTGCTTTGCTACTCAGCAAATGCAGCCACCAACTATTTATTCAGGACATCTCTGTAGTGTTCACTGGCTGAATCTTGTCTTACTGCCGTGTCCTTCTTTTCTTTACTCTCAAGCTTTCAGCTATACTGTGTGGATGTGTCTTCAGTTGCATGGCATTAACCAGTAGAGTCAAGCTTCCTTAAGCTTGAAAATCAGAGTGATGAATGTCTTCGCTGCAAGTAGACAGATAAATAGCCCACAGGATTTAAGAGTTCTTATTACTATCTTCTCTTCTGTGTCAGGGGAGAATGCTGCCAGTGAAAGGGTCTATTTGAATGCACTCTGTGTGCACCAGAAAGGGAGACAGCATGGACAGTTCCCAGGAGAAACACACCAGAAAGAGTGCAAAAGTAGGGGACAAGGTGAAAACAGTGCAGTATGTTAGCTCTGTGAATGGCATCTCTGAACCCATGTAGACAGACATTATGCTGGATGATACGACATTACTTAATCTGTATTGCTCCAGATTGGCAAGCATGTCTCTCTGGCGAATCATGTATCATGTCACTGGTCCTGCATAAGCTAACTGAAGAAATGCAAAATTATTGGACAAGGAAAGCAATTGGAGAAGCCTGATATCTTGAGAACTAACTAGGACATGCTGTAATAGTACCTTGATCTACAGCTTAAAGGAAGACCTGAAGAACTGACCAATGTGAAGCAAAAGTCTAAGCACAGAAAATGTCCAGAATGGAAGACACCTCAGGAGCCCTATGTGAGGGAGGTGGCAGGGTCCAGAGAGGAACAGAAAGGATGTAATACCAAGAAAGAAATATTTGTGAAAAGTCTAGTTGAAATTTGGTATGAACAGACATCAGGGGACCAACATAAAATCTACCAGTGCAAAATTAACCTGTCAAAATATTTTGAATAAATATGATTTTGCAATTTGAGTTTATAGTCTGTCAGTGATTTGCACTGTGGAATTGTATTACTGGAACAGAAAAGCTGGCTTTGCAAGGAAAAGTGGCTTAGAAATGCTTGCCTAAGAGGCTGTATCATGGTACCCAATTTGTTCAAAATACACTCTTAATAATAACTCTGGCAGTGGCCAGATTATTATACTCATAAAATCTTGGGAAGTAGCCAGTGTAGATGAACCTATACTTCAGCCAACAGTGAGAAAGGAATTGTATAAGAACTTCTGTTTCCCAAGTTGATGTTTTATTAATATTAACATATTCAGATCTATTAATTACACTTTAACTTGCTAAGGAAGTAGTACAGTGGTTTCCTTGCTTTTTTAAATTAATTAGTTAATCTACAAAAAAGAGTTTCTGTTAGTACTTCATTGAATTTTAAGCCAACTCTGCTTCATAGTATTTGCAAGCTTTTCATGTTCTGATAACATTTCAGGAAATCCCTTTATGGCCATGAACATCTGAATTTTAAATACTTTCTAATAAATTAGTCAGCTATTCTCAAATCCATATTACTTGTTGTACTGAGCCATTCCTTTGAATTGCTGCTTCAGTGATTTATTATATCCTATCTCATCAGGGCAGGAAGCTCTTCAGGATGCAAACCATCTCTTACATCACAGCTTTTAGCATAATCAGTCCTTTGTCCTAATAGGCTGCTTGGTCCTTGATATTTTATTGTAGTACAAATAAACAGTATTTCTGTTAATAAACTTTATTTACTTTTAATAGTACTTAAATATTAACCTGCTTTTAAATCTTTGACACACAGACAAGTCAGCCGTGATCTCTCGTAACTTTTTCTACATGTTATTTTAGGCTGTGGCAAAAGTGAAGAGCCTTGAGGTTGCTTAATGTGCAAAGGACAGTCTAAGTGCATCTGTAGAGTAACATGCAGTGCATAATAAAAAAAACTTCTTTAGGGCAAAACAATTGGTGTTGAGACCCTGAAGTCCATAGACTGTGCATTTCAGGGTCTTTAACAGGCTTACACCTCTGTTACAGACTAGCTCTACTCTGGTCTGAAATTTTGTTAGCAGTTGGTTGATGTGGGCTCTTGGAACATATCTTTTGGTTTAGCCCTACCTGAAAGATGGTTGTTTGTTTTTTTTTTGGTGGTCTGAGAAGTGCACTAAAACCTGGTAAGTGAGGGCAGTTGGGGAATTCACTTCAAAAGTGCCCTTTCATTTCAAGCACCAGTGCTAAAGCAGAAGCCAGCTAAGTATATTTGAATTACTGTTTGTTATGAGCTAAGAAAGTGGATCCACAGAATTAAGATGAATCAGATGATGTATAGTAACTTACTACCCATAGCAATATGTTTATATATCCAGGCTCTTGAGGCCCTTTAGCCGTTTATTTCCTTTTTTTTATACTAAACTGAGCTAGTTCACATGGAAATACATAATTATGCAAATTATGCAAGAATATAGTCTTCTGACTTACAATTAATATTTCTTTTTGCAAGGGAAACCTTGGACCAAAACCCACTGGCTCAGACATTTTAACTTAGACTGGGCAAAGCACTGCCAAGTGCACTGAGGAGTCAGACTGAAATGGCAGAGAAATGGATTAAATGACCTCATAGGTCTTTTCCATTTATGATTTTTATGGTTCTATATCCCTGTATATTTACTTGCTTTTACTTCTTTTTCTTTTTTTTTTTTTTTTTTTTTTGTGACAGATAGGCTGAGGTTAGGGAGACAAAATTAATTCTATGGGGCACAAAACTCAATAATGGAAGGGTCAGCAGTTTGGGTTTTTTTTACCATGTTCAACATTTCACAATTGGGTAGGTGTAATATGCATTTTCTCATTATTTTTTGTTGTTCTTGAAGCTTTGCATGAGATTTGATGAAGGAAAGCTCTGACCTGAAGTGATGAGTCTGGCAACAGTGACTGATGGCAGACAAATGAAGACTCTGAAATGCCTGAGTCTGGGGAAAATTTGCCACTTTCAAAAAGCAGGCCTCCTAGGCAAACTTCCTGTACTTTCTATAATGGTATTGCACAGCTTTACAGTTTCTATGCCATTTCCCATAATTTGCATGGTTTCTTTTTGAGACCCAGCTGATACTTTTTCTTGAAAATGAGAGACATCTTAGCTGATATTGTCTGGGTACCTGGATCCTAAACATTTTAAACACAGACACTGGCAATGTTGAAATTTCTGGTGGCAACAAAGCTCATTTTCTGGCCAGCTGTAAGTTACAGGAATCCCTTCCTCTACAGCAAAGGGAGGCATATCACAGTGACTTTTACTTTTGGCTGCCATGCAGGCATTACAGCATATCAAAAGCCATCTATTCCTTTCTAAATAAGCAGTAGATGTCTTGAGCTAAAAACCAGTTGGCTTCCAACAGATATTTATTGACTTTTGTGCAGCACCTTTGTTTTGGCTAACCTTAAGAATCTTAAAATGTTTCATTCTGGAGCTTCCTCCTAACATATTCAAGAGCTCTTAGGCTTCAATTTTACTGTCTTGTTCCTCCTTTCTGATCTTACTTAACATTATCTATCAATGTCAGATGTGTTACTGATGCCCCATTATGCATGTTCAGTACTTCCACACCCTGGATGCAGCTGCACAGGCTGAGGCGATGGCCACCACCATCCTGCCTCAGGACTCATCACAGCCCTCACGCTAGCAGCTCATCCTCTCCTTCTCTGACAGATGCAGTATTGAAAAGAGTCCCTGGGTTCTTCACCCAAGGCAGTCCAGAGGCTTAAAGAATCTGATGAGTGGGTCCCTGCTCACAGAAATGGTTTGATGGAAATGGTTTGTGATGAGATCTCATGAGAAGCTCAGCTGGCAGACTGAAGAGTGGAGTGCTGAGGACTGTCACAGGGCCAAGTCACTATAGCGACAAACCACTTGTACTAACCTGTATTATCTCAGAGATGAAGGAGAACATAAGTCTGTGTTTTCCTACTGCTCTTCCTTGCTCTCTCTCTGGTCACACTGATGAACTACAAGCCATGTTTCCCTATTCAAACGTTGTTTGGGTTTTGTGCCATTGTAATTTACTTTAGAATGATACTTAACTCAAGGAATCTAGGAGGAAATGGTAAAAGTAACAAGTATTTTTAAATGAGCAAAATACTGCCTGAAGGTGGTAGAAATAAATCCATTTGCAAATATTAAAAAGAACAAACCTCCATCTTGGTGATGGATATTTCTAGGTGGGGGAAAAGCTATGGCTAAGAGCATTTGCTACACTGGGTTTTGTGCAAATATGGATAAGGTGGTGAGGGCCCAGTTGCCCAAGCATCTTTAATTTAAGTGATAGCCTAAAGGCTGAGAATAAAGATGAGGTTGGTTACATCACAGTTGGACGTGCTTTCCAAAAGGTACAAATTATGCCTAACAACATATTTAAGTGTTACTATCCATTTATTCTCTTTCTATTATATTATACTATATTATATTATACTATATTATATTATACTATATCCATTACTATTCTCTTTCAAGGCACAGATTGCTACTCAGAAGTTATGTCTTTATGAGTATAGGACAGATGATTTAGAAAAGTAAGGATTTTTTGAGAAATAAAAATATTTTGGCAACTGTAGAAATAAAAATCAATGCTGGCCTTAGACTTTGGGAACTCCAGGGTCCTGGGTCCTCAACTAACAGCCTGGTGAGCTTCCTTCAGTCTGCCAGCTGGTGAGTGAAAATGACTTCAGCTTTGCCAGTATTACTCATTTGCTCCTGGGTCATAAAAACAGTGTTTTGTTTTGGATAACCTATGGCCATTTTAAAGAATTTGTTTCCTTAAACTTCTGTTGGGGGGAAAAAAATGGTAGCCAAAAAGAATAAATTATTTTTAGAAGAAATTTTTTAGAAAAGATATTTCCCACAAACAAGACTTTCTAAATTTTGATCTGTTCTGCCTTCATCTCATTTTCAATCCTTTTCTATATATTTGGAGTATGCTATGAGTGCAATGTTGTGGGCAGGGATGTGTCCTTTAGGTTCTCCTGTTTCACGGTATAAAAGCTCCTCAGATGGCAATGAATGTTGTTTTTTCAAACTAACTTCCTTAGAGATGGTCAAGCAATTTGTAAACTGTCCCAGAAGGGAAAGGTTCCAAGTACATTGGAAAGCACAGATAGAAAAAAAGAAAAAAATATCAAAGGAAATTAAATAAATAGATGTATTGGGGGAAGGAAGAAGACCACCCCCCACTCCCCCTATTCTAATAATTTAGTGCAATTTTGTTTAGTTAAGAAATATATTTCTATTCAGACGTTACATCCAGGTGAGTTTAAAATTAGATCTGAATCTAGTTATGTTCTGCCCAGCCTACTTTAAATGCCATAATTGTCCTTTATAATAAAACTATTAGAATGACATTAAAATGTAATCCTCAGAAACAACATAGTCATTCATCAAATGTTGCGTTAGCCTGCTTGACATTTTAATTTACAGGGTTTTTATTATTAGTTTGGTCTCTCGGTTATTAATTACTTGAAAAACATGTCATTTTTCATGTCTTATATAAATAAATACAAGAAAAAGGGTCAAACTTTAATCTTGGTGAAACCAGCATAAATCAAAGATAACTGCACTAAGTCAGTGAAGAGTTCCCCAGTATAAGACAGAGACATCTCCTCTCACACCTAAGCAGACACAAATGAAAGTTTGCTTCAAGCATTATGCAGGAAAGACATAATTTCTTGGATTAAAAAAAAATAGATTGGGTTTCTTTTGACGGCAAGAGAGACTCTTTTTTTTTCTCTTTTGTTTCTTCAGTAGTAAAATCATACAGAGCATCATGTAATTTCTCAGCTGTTACGTTTCTTGCAGTCAAGCTATGTCTTGAAATGTTTCCTGTAAGGACTTGGATGTCAGTTTCTGAAGCCTATAAACAAGGACTTCTTGAGCAGAAAAAAGAAGTAAAATCACCTTCTGCTCCCACTGGAAAAGTATTGGACTTGTGTTTCTTTATGAGCTGGTATATATTGCACATATATTTTTTTAATTTAAAAATAATAACTATGAGTTTTAGCTGAGAAAACTTGGCATTGATGAAATGCTTATTGTCATTTTATTCCATTGTTAGGACCATGATCACCAGACTGCTTAATAATTTCCAAGCTGGACGTGAACAAATTCACCAAAATCCTCCTGTTAAATTGTCAGTGTTGAAAGTAAAATGTTGAGCACATATAACCAGCTGACCTGGAAAGCACAGTACTGTACATCAAATCAAAACTTGCCCTTTACATTCACATCTCGAGCAATAAACCTAAAAAAAAGTGATAAGCTAACACTGAAGAGGTGGTATCAGAGGAGACGTGACTTTTTTTTCAGAAATTTGGAGAAAGCAAGGGTGGCACAGCTACCAGTAGGGGAAGCATGTGGAATGCTCCACTTATGTACAGAGCTTTTTATTTACAGACCTGGCAGCATTTTATTTGGAATAAAAGTCTTAATGTTTTCATTTTATAGATGGGAAGAATGAGACTTTAAGGAGTAAAGTGATTTGTTCAAAGCAACTCTCTAGCTGATCCAGGAATCCATTTATTAAATAACTCCAGTGAACCTCCGCTATCCCATACTTACACTGGAGAATGAGACAGAAAATTTTGCTGAGTTATTCACTTCCTCTGCATCTCCTTTTTCATTTTAATCTACTTTCTTTGGGCCATTCTTGGGCATGAACAAATGCTGGGATAAAATCTCTTGTTGTGATGTTTCTAATGCAGGAAAAATCAGGAAGCACCAGAAATCTTCCATATTCTGCTTTTGCCATAGAAGCTCAGTAGCCCTGTAAATAAGGCTAATGTGGCTGTGTCACCAGTGAGTAATAACTTTTCTCTGTTTCTTCTTCTATCTTCTAATCTCATTCAGCCTACTATTTTCTGAATTGCCGTAATTAGACTTTGATAACCTATTTTAAAGCGAAAGAGAGAAAAAAACTTTCAGCATAATATCTGGCTGCCCTTACAGCCTTTAATGTGTATTTTAGAGAACATGTGTGTGTGTTATGAAAGCAACCTTATTTCTGCTCTACTGTGGGAAGTCAGTTGGAAAAGAACCGACATATTGCTACCACTCTCTATCTTCTACAGCATACCATAAGAAGTTACTGGTTGCTCCGTATTTTTTTCTTAGCATGTTGTCACATTCGTATTCTGTCCTTGTTCTTGCTATCCTTTTTTTTTTTTCCAGATAGAGTTCAAGATCTTAATCCAAATAACTCAGTGAAAGACATTCACTTAATCTGTTAAAAGTTCCTGATGGGACCTGACTTAATTCCAGATAAAATCTGCACATTTTGCATTTGGTTTGTGGCAGTTTATTGATCTGTCTGATGTCCACAACTCTACAATTCATCTTGTCTACATAATTTTTTTGTTTTTCTTGGTTTTCTTTGTAAATATATTTCTACCAGACCTCTCCTAAGCAAGCAAGGGCTTCTTAAATACCCAGCCCTAAATCTGTAGGACTAGCTGAACCCAACATCATATTTTATTATGGCTGAAATTCCCCATTCAGTCCAGATTCAATGGTGTGGTAGTATCTGAACATGTCAATGAATTTGGTCTGAATGTTATAAAAAATGGTAGACTATCTCTTGTGGTTTTTCTAGACCAGTCCAAATCCTGTATCACTTCCCACCGTAGGCAGGAGATACTCCTTTTCTTTGGAAGAGGAGTTTGAAGGATTTGGAAACAAGGCTAGAAAGCTGTACATGCTGGAAGGTGTCTGAGCAGTGGAGATGGAAGAGAATGGGAACAAGGAGATGGAGGAAAAACAAAACTATGAAAGTGGAAAAAGTGAAGTGAGTGTTTTATTTATATACCCTGAGTAGCCCATGCGTGGCTTGGAAAGTTTACGTTCCCTGCGCCTCTCTTTTGAGCTGGGTTTTCAGACTTACTATAAATGACTGAACAGGCAGTTTTAATTATAGTAAAACATGACAACAGAAATGAATCCTCATGGTTAACAGGTCATAAGACTGCATCACAGTCCTCAGGGACTGAGATGATGAGGACTCAAATGCTTGTAAATAGTGCAGGTGTTGAAAACCAATATGCGGTTATATAATTTCTTGACCAGAGAAATGCCAACACATGTCTCGCAGCATTGTGGTGTGTGACAGTAGATTTCTGGTGGCAATTTACAGGCAGGGAAAAAGGTCTTTGATCTCGCTACAGTTGGCAACCTTTACATTTCATATTCACTCATCACCATCTCAGGATGTGCCAGTTTTCAGACAGAAATAATAAGCCTAAGAAAAAGTGGCCAACTGTGTTGCTAGTTTTTTAAGAAGAGATCCACATAGTTTATGTGAATAAATTTTAGCCCATTATATGTGAAATATTACTGTTACTAGTTTCACTTTGTTGATTATTCTTGCATGCCTAGGGATCTAAGTCCCACAACTCTCTATCTACTCTTCAACTGAGTGAGGAAATCTTGACAGGAGAGCAGAAAAAATGTTGAATGATAAAGACCATCGGTCAAAGATAATTGGTGTAAAAATAGTGGCATTTCTGTGATTGAGAAGTAATCCATTGTCATATGTCCATGAAGACACAAGATGAGAATCAAAAAAGTGCATACCAGTGACATAGGTTAATACCATTTCTCTGAACAGATTTTTGTGCTACATTTTGAGATTTTTGTGCTACGTTTTGTAACTTTTGTTCACTTTTTTTGTCCATATTTAAAGCTGAATTTGTTCTCTTGTCTGATCAAACTTGCTGTGTTACGTAAGATGATCCTTGGGACACAATTTGAGCATAAGGAATAGCAGATTTTATAAGGTATTTGAAAATACTTTCAGGGCAAGATTTTCAGGAATATTTTTCTGTTGGTTTTTTTTGTTTTGTTTTGTTTTACTTTTCTGAAAGAACTTATGTTTCTGTAGTGCTACAGAAATATTACTTCTACAGTTGCTCACTCAAGCCTCTGAAATGTTACAATAATGTAATTTCAAGTCAAATGATAAGACATTCCATTTAAACCGCACTGTGAGCTGTGAGCTGTGAGCTGTACTCAGGTTCCCTTGTAATCCAGATTTATTGCTCCTCTTATTCTCAGCAAGTGTGAGCAAACATAAAATAGTTTTCTGTAATTATATAAAAAAGAAATATAAGCAATGTTTCAAAACCTTCTATGAGATGGCAAGGTCAGCCATATGCCACTGAATAATTTCCTGAGCATCTGTTCATTCTGGCTATCACAGTGTCCAACAGTGCAGACACGATATAAATAACAACGACAGTACCATTTACTGGGGTCTAAACCTGCAAATGTATGTTTTGCA
>NW_009607551.1:0-2180 GCF_000690535.1 Cariama cristata | reverse complement strand
AGGACACGGAATTTTGAACATGAAAATTTTGTGAGGCTGGGCTGTGATTTTAGACTGCTCATAAAAATTAGTATCCTGCTTGACCTTCACTGCAACAATGTGCAAGTACAGCCTGAAATCAGACATGTGGCTACATAAAGAGAAACACAAAGAGTTAGTATATGCCGGCACAAGGAATTAGGTGTCCTCTTCATAGTTGGACTTTGCAGAAGACGGGGGTTTGAAATGTGATGGGCTGCAACACTTGGCAGCTGTTAACTCGTGCACAATAAAAATCTAATAGGAGACCTCACTTCTAAGTGTGGCTTCTCAAATGACTTTCATAGGTTGCTTTTAATGCTAAGTTCATAAAGGACATCAAGAAACCAAAGACCTGTTAGTTCACAACCCCTTTTCACAGAAGAAAGTGTTATAGGTTTTATCCTGTGGTGACACTATTTTTTGGTTTAAATTTCTGCTGGTTTGTGGTGCATCAGGTAAGAGACATTATCTTGATAGCTTTTTTGGTGACAGCTCCAATGTAAGTTCTCACACAAATACATATTTTTTATAATGTTGTGAGAAGGACCTGAGTCAACCAGAAAGACATGGTCCCTATTCAGGTCGTTTGTGGCTTCCTTGGGCTTCCTGGCAGCTGTTCCTATGTCCCCTGAGGAAGGGGAAACTCTCTACACCAATAGCACACCAACAGCACATGGACCTTGTGTACAGCTGCCAACATTGCCTTGCTAACCAGAGACTGTGTCTGTCATGCTATCTCAGCAGATAAGACTCCAGGCAGGGCTATTTAGTGTCTCCCAAAGGCTGTAATTTTACCAGGATGAATTTAATGGTGTGTCTGTTCCAGGCTCACTGGGCAAACCAGGTGCTTTGGGATACCTTTGTGGCTGAAAATTATGGTAACATAGTGCAACAGCTCCTCTAGGGAATGCAGGAGCCAGCACATGTCTGCGTTGTTGGCAAGGCACACACAGACGTATTTGTGGTCCAAATCTGAGTCTGAGCCTGTCATTTGTCTAGGCCAGTGTAAGAGCATGACAAGCTGCACAAGGAAAATCAGCTCAGTGCTGCCCTGAGAGGAAGGAAGATAGGGCCAGTTGTTTCCAGCTGAGGATACAAGCCTTTAATTATGAGTGTTGTAGTGAAATTTGCTTTTTCTCACAGTTCCATAAAGAATTGTGGAGAGAAAAAAAATCAAGAATAAGAGAAATTGAAAACTCCTCTGTATTTTAATATAACTAATACTTAAAGTAAGGTGATGAAAAGAAAAAGGCTGTGTTTTGAAAGACTAAGAAAAGTCAGCTGGGTAATTGAGTTGTTAATGAGTACCAGTTGTAATGCATAGATTTCATCAGAAAAGCAGAAGTACAAATATTTGCTGTCTTTTGACTGATACTTCCCAGTCTTGTGCAGTCCTGTCCCATCCCCTTCTCTTGCCTAATAAAAACTAGGGATCACTTCCACAATGAGATAATGGGTACAGTGGGATAATATATTTAACTTAATTTAATTGTCACTAAAGTAAGTAGCGTTTTTTCTCTCTGGTAGCTCTGATGCTCCTTTCATGATGAGGGAGATATCTGTATTAAACCGGACTCCATTGAACTGCTCTTCCCACATTTACACCTAATAAACACTGAGTGGAGAATTAGTGTTCTAGTTTCTTTTTCATTTCCATTTATTTGTACATGGACAAGAAAAAATGTACATTAAATGTGTCCCCTTGAGTGTTTAAACCTTACCAGAAAAAAAAAATAGGAGATTAAAAAGGATTACACAACTTTCTGTTATTGTCTTAACTACATGCCAGTGTCTGCTATCCTACAACAAGGTAAGACATGGATGGCCAGCTAGGGTTTTATGGGATGCCTTATGGGCTGGTCTTTTTAGCCAGGAGCAATGCCAATCGTTTATTAGGTCAATCATACTGGGGATATCGCTATTTGTTTGTGTACGTGGGGATGGGAAGAGTAGAACCAGATATTGTTGGCAGTTAATTGAGTGCAGCTGTATACATTGCTTCTGAAAAGCCGGCTGAAGACAGAACTTGTATAGAGAGAACTCATTTGTCCCAGATTAGGCTGGATGGGGAAAAAGTGAGTTTCTGAACTCATGATGACCTCTTTGTCTTTTGTTGAAAGAAGGAAGGTATTTTCATAGAATCATAGAATCATAAAATC
>NW_009607550.1:20502-28456 GCF_000690535.1 Cariama cristata | reverse complement strand
CATTATGTTATGTCATGCTTCTGATAAAGTCCTAGTCAGAAGAATACCACATGTTACAGAAACACTTCAGAAAATCCTGCTCTGCCATCTGCTTCGACCAGGCGTGTTCACTGAACCTCGGCTACAGCACTTTACAACTGCCTCACTGTTTCCTTTTCTCATTTATGTTCCTTCCCATCTGTCCCTTAAAATATTCACACACTTTCTCCTGATTAATAGGTGGCATTCATAGTATATATTTTCTTACTGTCTTCATTGTAACTTTCAATGGGATGCATCCTATTCTGCATCTTTCCTTCAATGATCCAACAAACTTCCAAACTTGCACATTCAATTCTTCTTACCTTGGGTGACCTTTAAGTGGTATAGTGAATAAAAAATAATACGAAAGGGAAGACATAATGGGCAGGAGTAGAGTAGCTAGGTGGGTTCCAGTTCTGAGGAGACTCTCCTTTGTGTGCCTTTGGATCCAGGACCTGTCCTCATTTTTTCATTTCACACCAGTCTGCCCCACTTTAGGCCTGACTCTGTAGCAGTATTCAAAAAACTCATCAGTAGCTTGATCCAGTTTGAGAATTTTGGATCCTACAAAAGAAAGATGACAGTCCTGAAGCAAAGTGTTGGAAAGACTGCTAGGTATCTTCAAATTACTAGATTATTGTTGTATGGAAATAAGAAGGAAAAAAAAACATTTTCTAAGCTACAAAGTATAAATATTGTTCTTATATTCTGGAACAAATACCTGAAAGGCCAAACTTGAGCCACACCCATTCATAAGTTTCAAGGAAACACTCAGTTTCATTCACTTAAAAAAGTGTTAGGCTTTGAGCAATAACCTGGGATCCAAACTTTAAGTGAGACTCCTGCCTTGATGCTTTCCCTCTCCTGCATATGATGTCAGTATGAGGGCAAGCTTGCCTTTTATTCATGTTGTCTTGCAAAGTTCCCGTCTGACTTTGAGCTGAAATCCTACCCCGCGGGTGAGCTCTGCAAATTACTCATATAGTACCTCAGAAATCAGTCCTCAACAAATTTCCCTCCAGTTTGGGACTGTTACATGATGTCATCTAACATTTTCTTGACTTTTAAAGACACTTTTGAAATGCTGATGTTCTTCAGATATTTTATGAGGGTTTATCTCGAAAACATGTATTTAAGGGTGAGTGCAAAGCATACAGTTATTACTTTTTAACCAAGCTAAGTACAAACAGTTATCCTATTACAGCATTCCCCCTGCAGGTTGACAAGAAAAATATAAAAAATCTTGTGATTTAGCTCTGCTAGCATTTTCTCTTGCAGGTAAGCCAGTTTAAGAGGTTTCCTCCCTGATCTTTTCTCATACCCTCCTCCCAACCCCTTGGTTTACTGCCCTTTTGACTCTCTGCTAATTCATTGGTTTGCAGAGCTTCACTGTAAGGTGGATCAGGGAAGTGACCTGGGTTTAAAAAAGAAGGAATATAGCCTGCTCCAGTATACCATGTACATCTAAAAACATTTGCATAGGTGTGCAGGAGTAGCAAACTGTCAAAAGGGGATGGAGTAAATGGTCAAGAGAAGGTGAAAAATAGGAAGTTCTTTATTTGGTCTTGCTGTGAAGAAGAACTATGTATTTAGTATATAGCACCTTATTTCAATGGGCATGGAGAGCTGTGCTAGATCATTCAGAGTATGCAGAATAAGGAGTGTCATCAAAACAGTTGATAAAGGGTCAACTTTATAATAGCAACAATAACAAAGAGTAGGCCACTTAGGTGAAATGAAAGCGAGACTGTATGTTCTTAAAACTCAACAGACAGTAATTGAATCTTCACAAAGCCCTCCTGAGATAAGTACAAACTAATAGCTGTATAGTTTCCAGCATTGGTAACTGAAGCAATAAGCTCAGGTGACATAACAGAAACCATATAATGACTGAAACGTTTGTATGACTGTGTTGTTTGTCAAACAATAAACTAGCAAATGGCTTCAGCAAAGATATGGAAGGGATATGTCTAATTCAGGAAATGCTGCATGAAAACAATATTATTTTCTACTTTAAAAGTACCTGTAATATCTTAAAATATCTTGAGTTTTGAATTAGATTATTTAAAAATTAAATGCCTTTAAAATACCTTATATTTTTCTATTAGAAGGGCCCCTGTATTCCCAGATAGCATGATCTGAATGAGACATTTTAACGCACCAGTCGTGGGCTTACTTACCAGTTCATGACAGATGTGTTCTATTGAGTTACTTTTTAAATAATGGATTTTGCAAGGGAGTATGCAATAGGTTAGTAAGTAAATTTCTACTTGTGTGGAGGTGAAGATTCATTCCAGGACTTTGACATATCCCTGATTACTGCTTCTGATGGAATGACTGTTTGAAAGACCTAAAGTAAAGAAAGTCCTGGTGGCCAGTATTCAATGTTCCCTGATTTGAACAAAATCATGTTCAAAACTATATGATATTTAAAATTGTGGTGTTTCCTCAACAGTAACATTCCTAACAGCCCTGCTCATATCAGTTTAACAGTAGTGTGAGATTTCTCAGGAAAGACGCCAAAAAGTAAGTATATTTTACTAGCAGAAACTTCAACCAGTCAAATGGATAACCCTGTCTTTCTTAAAGGCTGCCTGCAAGACCATCTTTAAATAAAGGAGAGTAGCTTGTTAACAATAAAAGCTGGAATTTGCCTTGGAAAAGGACAGAAGGCCAAGTGATGGCTTGGCAAGTTCATATAACCACGTCACTAACTGTGAGCTACAATCAGATCTAAACAGAGCTGGCAGCTTTAGTTTCTGCTGGAAGAAAATGATTCCCCATTATGATAAACGCCATTACAATTGGCCAATGGTTCCTGGTTCCAGCCAGGAAGTGCTTAAATTTGGAATTTCACACTCCCATGACTGTCATCCAAAACTTTGATGACTGTTAAGGTTACTTAATTAAAAAATAATAAGAATACACCAAGAATTTTATGTCAGGAAATAAGTTTGGAGGTCCACTGTATGATAAGGAAATGATGTAAAGTGTTATAATCCAGAGGTTGATGAATGGAAGCTGTAAGATTACAACAGGAACAACTGAAAATAAAACAGATACATTTCTGATGATTACTACAAAAAAAGCTATACTTACTAATGGCTACCACACTGACTTAAATTACCTAGCCTGTATTCATGTGTATTGTCTTCAAACATTGGCCTTCTAGACTGTCTTAAATATTTATTTATGACACCACAGTTTTTGATATTAAAAGATATTTTTTTAAAAAAAGATAGTTAAATACACACATATTCAGATGTAAAAAAGGGAGTACAAAGACATGTACATATTTATATAAAGTATGCAAATCTGCCAGGCCCAACTTTCTTGTATATAGACGTGCATAGAAAAAATGGAAAGAGCAAAAGATTACCAATGAGAAAATAGTATAACAAATATATGTCCTAGTACATGGAAGATAAATATTATTAATCTAAGGGATAGAGTTGGGAATGGTTTCATGTGTAATAAAATCAGGACTGACTCACCCTTAGCAAATACCAACAAGATCTTTAAACCATAGCACCTTGTCAAACACTCTCTCTGTGTCACTTGCACTAGGGAAAAAATACTTCACAAACATGTAAGCATCTCTAAAAATGTACTTGGGGCTATTTTTCTACTGAAATGTGTCTTAATTACTGTAAGACATTATAAAGAATTCATATGATGTCATACAAATTTATGAAGGCCTTCACAAGGTTTTAAAATGCATTTTTTTCATTCCAGAACTGAACTATGTACTGCATTTTATGGGGAATGAGAATTTTCCCCTCAAACTAATTTAAAGGTCTTATTTCTATTCCTACAAGGCAACAAAATATTGCACTTCAAAGGGTTATCTTTCTATGTATATTGAACTTAATTATGCATGGTCTATTTCTAGGGCAAGTAGTGAATTGAGTACCCTGAATAAGTCTGAGTGACACCATTAGCATATTAATGCCTTTCATAGATTTGTCTGTATTCACAAAATGACTGAGACTGGAAAACTTCTGTCCAATAGAAGTCAGCTACTAACACTGCTTCTAGTGTACAAGCAAATCAGTTTTAAATCAATTTCTAGTAACTCTGGTAAATGACACTGGGTCACCCTTATTTTTGAGATAAGGTAGCTGCTGAATGTGTTTACAAAACATGTCAATTATGAAATGCCTCAGATCAGCTGATATAAAGAAATTCTGGAGCAGGTTGCAGTAATGTTGGAAATATTGTCAAAACAAGTCTGTAACCATAATCATGTGTTTGCTCTGTAATGATGGACTGCTCGTCTTAAGGAATGTCATTGCAAGTAGGAACATTATACAGATGACCAGGTTCAATAGCCATGATTGTGTAAACACAAACCCTTCTTGTTTTATTTACGAGCTGAAAATTCATCCTAAAGTTTTCCATTGTCAAGTGGCTACCACAAATGTTACAACATGTTTGCCAACATGGTCTTGAAGATATACCTCTGATGTGCTATCATTGCCAGAAGGATGCCGCGAAATCTTCAGCTCTTCTTAAATAAGGATTCCAGTGCTTCTGGCTTACATTCATAAAAAACAATGACTCAAGCTGAGCTCAGGGTCTGATTGCAGCCTGTTGTTACAAAACTGTGTGTTAGCAGTCATATTCTTGGATATTCCCGCAATCATCTGTCAATCAAAAGCCTATTACGGAAGAAGTGATGATGCAAACACAAAAAATATTCACTTAGAAAAAGCCAACTTCTGGCTAGCCTAGGAATGAAAGGCTATGTTTGGTTTCCCTTGGTTTCTGAAGAGCTTCTGAATTTAGGCTTCATTTTCAAGCACTTCTTTTAAATGAGTGTTTCCGTTGTTGCTCCCACTGCAGAAGACTGAGATGTATTTGTCAAGGGGAGAAGTATGAAGCGTTCCAGTTTTATCTCTTAAGATTTGGTGAATTAAAGTTGGTATCACCTCTGCCTGGAGAGATAAGATTAAGAGCCTGTCTTGTCTTGGAGGAAGTTTTGAAAGACTCAAAGAGAAGTATGAACACAGGTTCCTTCTCTCTCCACAGCCCTCCCTCTAAGAAATCTGCTTGCCCTCTCTAAATATTTCCCCAGCATGCCAAGAAGTATTCTTACAGTCAAATGCCATATCCTTTAATGTGGTCTATAGCGTAATCCTTAACCTACTCTACCCTAAGGCAACTCTCAACTTCTCAGACCTGTACCTATGCAGATCGGTTTTAAGTGCCAGTTCAGATGTTAACTGGACAGAAATTTAGCTGATCAGACTTCCTGGCTAAAACCAGAAAATCAGCCCAAACTGCAGATTTTATTCTCTCTCCAGTCCTGGCAGGTCAAAACTTAGTTCCTTGTTTCTTTCCAGTGCTAGCCTCTAAACCAAACTGAGCCTTCACGTCAGCTCAGTATCTTCCTGCCCACTTTAGCTGGGAACATAATATAAGTAAGGTCCAGAGTAGTTGACACAACAATTTAATTCCAAACTCTAGATCTAAATTACCTAGCAAAATGTGAGTTTAGTGACCATACTGGCAGGCACTAGTCTGTTTGAGTTAGGTTTGAAGCTGTCAGTATGCATTAGGTTAACACCAATACTAGGACTGAGCAGGCGGAGTTACGGACTCAGCGAGTTTGTGGAGGAGACATATTGCCAGATTTAGCAACAACTGGAAGAGAAACAGGTGTTAAATTACAACTGGAGATGGCAAGGGAGATGGGGCTAGGGAGGGAGATTATTAATTTTTGGTCTAGTCTTGTCAGAAGTCACTTGGTTAGACTTGCCTACAGTCCTTGAGCTAAGGGATGTGGCCACAGTCAAGACCAAGGTTAAAGTTCCAGGTCAAGCAAAGAGACACCAATGGCAAAGGGTTGATAATGCTGCTGGCAGGGAGAAGCTGCTTTGGTTTTCATCTGGAGACAGGAAGCAACTCTGCGCTGGACTAAGGTGAAGGCCTGGGACCTATGGTAGACTATGTTGTTACAGATCCTTGGCTTTGAAAGTATTAATCTGAGTTTGAGTTTTGAGTTTGGTTCAGATTGGTTCTTTAGTTAGATTGGTGGGATCCACCTTTCCAGTTTGATGCGCGGAGGTGTGCCAAATGGCCAAGATTAAGTTTGGACTAAGGATCATGTTTCCATTGGCAATGTCCAATGGCTAAGGCTGAGTCTGGAACACAATGACAGACTGGATTTCTACTTGATGACTTTAGGACCCTCTGTTTAGGTTTAGATTTCATACTGGTTGAAGTTACTTTGCTGAGGATAAGACTAAGGTTAGGGTTAAGTTTCAGGCAAATGGGGAGAAGTTGCAGTGGTACAGTATAAGCATTAGATTTAGGATTTAACAAAGCATCACCTTAACTCTGCTTCACTATCTTCAGTAAGAACAAAGTTAGTTCATTACTGAGTGCTTTTGTAAATCCCACCCATAACATATTCTGACAAGATACTTCACATACAGTCAGCAATTTTCTTGTGTCATTATAGATAAGTAATTTCTTAGATTAGATTCTCAAGACTGAATGCTATGATAATTACACCACAATTTGGAGATTTCAATAGGAAGGGAGATGTATAAGAATCTTGTATCTTTCTATTCAATTTTATCTTTAATTTTCTACTTTGCCACTGAATCCTTCATTCTTATCCCTCTGTCCATAAAAGCATCTGTCTCGAACTCATTTATGCTTTCCAACGTATTCCACAAGTTTACTGTTCTTTGAATGAAATATTTCTGCTCCAAGCCTTCCTTGACTTCTAACTTATATTAAGCTTCTGCCCCTATTTTTTTCACTATTTAAAAATGGTACTATTCTGCTTCTCCACGCGAGTTTCAGTCAATTATTCTCTGTGTATATGCATGGTGAGCTTGTGATCTATATTAAAATATTTTTGTTTCTCCAATATGCACTGAAATACTAATTTTAACAGTTCTGGAACATATATGTACAATATGGTTGTTTTTACTTTATTCTTACATACACAAATCCCATTGAACTCTAAGTGAAAATCAGAGTTAACTCTTAAATTTTCTTGTATATAAATTTTGAGACCTCTAAGCATATCTGGCGTGCTTTAGAGCAACTGAAGTAACAAATTTTCTTGTACATCTTGTACATAGTGTTAAGCATGTCTTATAGGCTATGCTTAATGGAGCAGCCTCCCAGAAAGAATAAAACAATTAATGAATGGAAAAAGCACATAAAAATTCCATGGAAGAAAAGGTGCTGTAGGCTTAAAAGATACTAGCATGATTGTTTTTTGTATTATAAACAACAGCCATCTATAAATTTGTATGAGGAATTATCTGTATCTCCATTCTGGTCTGAATACACAAACACATTCTTTGGACCACAGTGTCTTTAGTTCATGAAACAGTGTTGAGTTTCTTCTCTTTGCAAAAATATTAATCAGGACCTCAATAAACCTTCTCACGTTCTTGTGTACATTCCCCACTTTTGCTACCTTCAATACAAAACTTTGTCCGTGTAATCGTTAGTCTTATTGACATTATAGTGTTTACCTTACCTCCTCTCTTACCAAAGTTTGCTATAATTGAGCTAGCTAAAAACATGCATAGTTGGGAGGAGTTGCATTAAGTGAAATGGAAGATAGCAGGGTTGGTTCTAAAGCTCTAAGTGCTTTGGGGAGAGGACTTTTATTAAGTCTTGTTGATGTTTCTGAATTATGTATAAAACACCACTGCCATGTCTCACTGAAAATGTACACTGAAATTACTTATGCCACATGACATGCCGCCTTTTCATACAATGTATAACAAGTCTTGGAGAAATGAAGGTATGTATAAATCTTTACAGAAATGTCTAGTGTCAAGCTCCCCTCCACTGAATTCAATAAGAATTTTGTCTTTATGATCTAGCTCAGTTTTGACTAGAAATACATTCAAAATTAATTTGCTCCATTGCACTTCTTAAAGTTTAAGGACTTTTTTTT
>NW_009607550.1:0-20471 GCF_000690535.1 Cariama cristata | reverse complement strand
TTTAAGGTTTTTTTTTTTTTTTTTTTTTTTTTTTGTAAAATCAGAATGAGTTCTGACAAATTGTCATTTCCTTTCTGGGATCAAACCACAGTAGAGTTGAGCTGGGGACACAGAGTCCAGTACAGACAAAATGCTATTGCTGCTGATGTTCACTTTGAAGTTTTTATTATTAATATTGGCAGGAGTGTTTGTAGGTCCTTTATATCAGGAGCTCTGCAAACAGAATCTAACAGCTTCATTACAGCTCACTTCTTACTTAAAATTAGGGCAGAGGAGCCATAAACATGCACAACCTGCAATCAATAAGAAGGCACTTGGAACCATGTAAAACTGAGTCCCTTAACAGACAAGTGCCAGCTGTGGGGAGGATGTCTGTTTCTAAGGACGATTCCTGGGATACCCAATTTCTTGCGAGTGTTTTCTCTTCCTGTACTCCAGAGTAATCTCTCCTTTGTTTTCTGCTTAAAAAATCCTTTGGATATCGATACTATAAATAAATGTGAGACAGAATTAATACATTCAAATAGTTTACTTTTAGGGCCAAAGCATTTGAGGAACTGAGATCACATAGGCAACTGGAATTCCTTTCCACTTTATAAGGCAAAGTGCTTTGTTTAATGATACTGCTTAGTTAGTTCCTCAAGAATCATGTGGTGGGACACAAAGGTGACATTTGTGATATTTAGTGTTGTGGTATGGAACCAAAAAGATTTCCAAATTTTAGTTAGATCCTGTTAGTAGTTGTCCCTAAACATCTTTTTCTGAGACTATAGCTGGAGAACTGGCACCAAGTCAAGAGCACAGACTGCGAGATTGTACTATATAGCTAAAAACGAGCCTCCAAACTGAGCATTGAAACTCTGGTTCTTGTGAATACTTGGTTCTCATAACATTTGGCCATAAAATCTTATTTCTCAGCAAGAAAAAAAAACAAAACAAAACACCCTACAGTTTGGAACTTGCCTGGCTTTTTATGAAACTGCAATAGGCTTGTTTGCTTCTCATTATATACCTGATATGTTTTTACTAATAACATGTATTTTGCACCAATAGTTAAGAAAAATAATTTAGTGGCTTAGTGGGAATAAAATGGTAATAAAAGAAAAGAAAATGGAGAAACTGCTTGCTGGTGGAACACCCCACTATTATTAATTGTGAACCATGTGATCTGGGAACCTTTTGATTTACCAGCACCGTCCACTCCCTTGTAAATTCTAGCTGGCTTTCCCATACATTATTATGTGGATTCCTTGCAACCACTTCCCTTTCTGATTTTCCAGAGACAGAGTATAAAGTTTCCCCAAATGCCAATAAAATGTGAAATCCTATCCCACTCTTTAGGTTTGCTTTGTGTAGTCATCTTCTAAAATAAGAACCAGCAAAAGTTTTAAACATTGCTCTCTTCTATTTTTACCTTCATTCAATAGTTACTTTTATTCATAAACATCACAGTTTTTGTTTCAACATATGTATGTTTTGGTTTTTTTAAACTGTTGGCTCTAATACTGAGAAAAATTGTAAGTATTTCCTTGTTTCTTCTGAAAAAGAAAACCCAACAGACTTACATGAATGAGTATGTTCCACTTCCTCATTTTGATTTTGCTTACAATTATACTGTGCCATATAACACAGATGTCTATAGGTGAATGAAGTTTGAGTAAAACACGTTAAGTAAACCACATTTAACATGTTATTTTATAGGTTAAAAATAACCCTAAAGCAATATACAAATATTTGGCTTTAGAAATTCTATGTTTTTCTGCTTGCAATGTCCTCTACTTTTCAAATGTATAGTAGTAATGCAGACACTGTTGTTGACTGAAGCTATGAAAACATGGGCTATTTTCTGATCCATTTTGTTGACAAGTAGGTGTGGGGGAGGAGAGAAAGGCTGAGTGTGGGTGGGTGGTTTGCAGCAGACTTCATAATCTATAATTTATTCTTTGGGAGGAAAGAGTTTTGCAGGACACTGGCATGTAAGAGACTGAACACACTTACACAGCATTACGTCACTCCCATTAAATTATTTCATTTTCTTGGAAGGCTACTCAGGTTAGCACTCGGACTTGTAGAGTTGGAAGAATAAAAACATTCATGAATCTCTAGAAGCTGTGGCAGCAGCAAAAGGTCATGTCTCATGAGGGCTGGCAAAAGGAAACCAGTGAGACTGCAACAGAGATAAGTTTAGCTCTAATTAACAGGTGTTAAGGTAAGAAATGAAACACACCTCATCTTCTTTTATGGGCCAGTGGTTCCATACTGGCCTAGAGCAAGATTCCTCCTGCTTCCCTGGTAGGCAACTGGGACTGATTACTTGAGCTTGGGGTTGTGTCAAATGCTGCTCTGTTCTAAAAGAGGCATGCCTATGTCCTCAGAGGTGGTGCAACCAAGCTATCCTTGTCTCTTAGGACAGGTAGACAGGTAGGTAAATCAGTAAACTAAATTTAAAGAGATGTGTATGCTCCAGATATCTATGTATTTTTATACACTGAAATAGATGTATACATAGATGTGTTTTGCAAAACATGAAATTATTTCTTAAAGATAGCCTTGTCTGAAAAATGTCAGAGGCTACATTTCAGCCACACTTGAAGATTACAGTACAGAAGTAGTCTACTAATGTTCCCAATACTTCCTGAACCTCTAAAGTCAGTCAGGTAGTAACTCTTACAATTGCTACCATCCTCATGGTAAGCAACATGAATTCCCACTCCTTCCATTACTCTTGCTACCTATTACTCTTGTCTCAGGCACTTAGCCATTGTGCATTATTTCTTTTTCTTAAACTGCAACAACAACTAATTGGCAGCTTTTCGGGTCAGAAGTTGTCAGCTGGTCAGTCTCTTTGTCTGGTTACATAAAAAAGCACACAGAATTTCAGCTGCTTTGCTGTTTGCTCCTCAACCTGTGATCAGAGTTGGATTCTTATCTTCTAATTTTGTCCCGTAAAGGTTTGCAGCTAGTCTGAATTAGTCATCTAAGTTTCTCTGATAGATGGGAGAGTACTAAGCACCTCCTGAGAACAATTTGTCCCATTTTAAGAAAGGTGTTTGAAGACAGGTGGAATAAATCCCCATTCCTATGTGTCTACTTACTCTCATGGATTATAGAGGGGAGTTGAGAGACCCTCTGATTTGACAGTCAACTTATAGGTGGCTAAAATGAGGTGTGATCAGTTCCAAACTGGTCCAACAACAAGGGTATGATGGGAGGGAAAAAAACCCAACATCAGCACATACCATGGGGGAAAAGTTTTTTGGGAATGTACCAGAGGGACAGAATTTAATGTAACCCAGTATACGGGAGGCAATAGTCAAACTGAGGGGAGTTAGCTGGTGTGCAGCCAGCTCTGCTCCTGCATTACACAGGGGAGATCATAAATATCTGTGATCATCCCCCAAGTCTCTAGAAAATTAGGATTAAGATAGAGAAGTTAGCCTGATGATTTCAGAGGGGTTTGGACAGCTTGGAAAGTTATTTTTCAGCTAGTGCAGCCACTTCAAATTTGGCTGGCCTGCAAAGTATCTATGCTCACTACTTCCCAGATGGGAGGACGAGGAAAGAGGGACTTAATGCTGGCTGGGCTGGCATTTTCAGTGTGATCTGGGCATGGGGAAATCTGGAAGGCAGGGTTTCTTTGTTGGCTGGCTGGCTGGTAGTTTCACACTTTCCTCTGGGTCTGGAAATAGAGAAGTCAGTGACAAGTTCAGTGTGGTCCTTGGGGAGATTACAAAACTTCCATTCATTGGGAGCAGCAGTTAAGAAATGCCCAGGGAGTCATGGCTGCACTGTGTTAATGAGCAGAACTCGACTGTGGGCAAGTGCCTTCTGCTTTTTTATTCCTTTCAGTTTAGTTTAGTATCTTCTGACCTTTTCCATCACTATATATGCACAGCTGGAGAAGTGCCTGCCTGTCTATGCAAAGATTTTATTTAGTTCTGCAATATGGGCCTTGGAGTTTAAACAGTCTCAAATTCAGAAAGCTTAGAGTAGCAGGCTGTTTCACCATAGCAGGTGCAACATGCAGAGCTATTCACACTTCAATTCAACATATCTTGGCCCAGCCTTACACTAATGATGAACGTTTTTGAACAGTGGTCTACGAACTAATGGAATCAGAAATGAGCAATTTCTGACATAAGTGATATTATGTTCGTTGCATACATTTGCATGAAACTAAAATTTCAATGTAGCTGTTCACAAATTTAATTTTGGCTATGGCTTGCTATGCTAAAAATTAATCTCATTTAATATTGGATAAAAACACTTTCCTTTTATTATAGTCACAGATGGCTTTATTTTAATATGCAAGCATCTTTAATTCCCTAGAGGAATATTTGTGGTTAGAAATGAGACAGACTTTAGTAAAACTATGAATACCAAGTGAATACCAGAGGCTGAGCAATCTTCTGATACTAGGAAAGACCCTTACACACATGCAAGCAGTTGTAAGACACTCGGACAACATGACAATCAAACTTACAGTAAGCCCTTTATTGGGCTTGGTCATAACCAAATAATCCTTCTACAGACTGTACAACAACTTGGCTGATTTGAGTCAAAAAAATTGCCTCTTTTCCTAGGAAGGAATCCATGCTATATGAATATGAAATGAAGAATGTTTAATGATCATGTTAACACTTCAGTTAGGATTTGCTAAACAAGTGGCAATAAAAAGAAATCACATGTCACTTCCTCACTATTTATATTTGTCTCATTTCATTAATTGTTAATAAAATTATTTAAACACGGCTTCTTTTTACATACTCTCCTAAGCATCCACAATGGATTCCTGTCAGAAACAGGGTACTGAGCTAGATATACCATAGGGCTAAGCTAATACAGAGGTCCTATGCCCTAATAATAGGATAAAATGCATCTGAGGTTTTCAATCAGAGTGACATAGTGCATCAGCCCATCTTATGCCAGTGAAGAATTGTTCTGTGGAATGTATTTCCTATGTAGTTTTAAATTCCCAAATAGTTGGTTTCTTGAGCTGATTATTCTTTGAAAACATCTCATTAACAAAAATTTGTTCCTGCTACATAGCAGAGATTGACATCTTAGTCCTACCTAATTAGTGCTTATTGTGTCTGTGTACATTGCAAATGGGACATTTTCCTTCCTCATTATTTTCAGCTTCAGTCATTGCATATAGTTGTTAATATTTTCTTAGATTAAATCTTCACATACTGAAAATTTGTGTCGCTCTTCTCTGATCAGTTCAGTTTTTTTCACTAAAACCTAGTAAAATTTGCAGAAATAATGTAAAAGTTGTGTTGAGTGAGGGCTGTTTTTTTTTCAATTTTACCAGCTACAGAGAAATGATGAAAAAATGCAGATATTTTACTTTCAAAGGCAAGGAATCAAATTTTCAGATAAAGAGGAGATGAAGGCAAAAGAAGCTAGACAAAGCAAGAGGCTGAATCCTGTTTCTTTCTCTTCCCTTCATTGCTTCAGAATTGCAATTTATATAGAGTTCCCATCTTTTCTGCTAATAAAAGTGTGACATATACAATCTAAAATTTTCCCTAAACATAGGTAAATACACAGAGGAACTGGGGCGTTATAAGAGATTAATTTAATTTATTTTTTCTTGGACATTTTCAACACTGATTTAAATTAAGCTCTTGCTGAGTAACCCTACCCAAAAGTCTTTCTTGCACTGGATGTGAAGAGAGTTAGTGAGCACTTTTGGAAAAAAAACCTCTTGACAACCACCAAAAAAACCCAGGAAAAGTTTGATCTAACAAACCATCTACTGCAAATTGAGGTTGCTTATCTAAATATTAGTAAATTGTTAAAAAAGAACAAAGAATGTTGTGAAGTAAACTTTAAATTAGGGCCACACAACTTCGTATAGCAAGCCCACTGCTAATTGAAAATTAGGCAGTGTTGTGGTTAGTTTAATGACAAGACTAGAAATATTGGGCCTATGCAAATCCAAAGACAGACAAGCTTTGCTTGATTATAGTGATTACATCATGGTCATTAGAACTTAAACAAACTAACCCAAACACAGACATCATATCTTCATTTGATAGCTGCAGTCTAGTAAATAGTGGGAAAGGATGTTATGTATGGATTAGCCCAGCTGAAATGAAAACAGACATTCTTTTTGAACCTGTCTGGCATTGAAAATGGAAACTTCAAAATCAGGCTGTAAAGTGGACTTATAAAGCCAGAGGCCTTTGATTTTTAAGGATCTGCATAGTGTTTTAACCAGTCTTTGTTTTGCAGGAAAACCACCTCAGCACCCGGGTATGAGGCATCCTTGTACGCAGTCTATCACTGTGCAAGATACTGAGTTTATCTGTGGGAACACATGAAAATTAGCAATGTCCTCCTTTGTGCTCCACTGCTAGAATTCCCTCCGAGTTCATGAGTCATTGTCAGCTGCTTGCTAAAAATAACCCCTTGGCACTGCTTGGACTCTTAGTCACGATGGTGACATGATGAGATGACTACAGACAGCATACACACTGCATATTTAAAATGCATTTCGTGTAAATTAATGTTTAATGCTACAGTTTCACTGTGTGCGGGGGCATTCCACTGTCTAACATGAGACATCCCCATCACTTCCCCAGATGAGTTTTGTTCTTGGTGTCCACATATACACAAAGAAGAGATAAAGTACTCTGAGTCATGCTTGGTCTTTCAAACAAAGAGGGAACCTTGACACTGAAAGCTCCCCTCCTTTTTTTTTGATTTTTGAAGTGAAAAGTTATCATATTCATAGAAATCAACATTTGAAAACCTTCTTGCATTTCTGTCTAATAAATCTGTATGTACTAAATTGCAAGGATCAAAGTCATTCCCATCCACACTAAAAATATTTTAGCTCAGAGACAGTGCATATAAATCAAAGTAACTGGATTGATTTTCAGGACACTAAGACAAAGAAGTATATACTAAAGGGCAAGAAGGTCTTCAGAGCATTGCCTTTACCTGCTTTCAGAGTATACACATTTATTATAGTGCCATAATCATTAATACTTTGAGAAACTCACATTTGGAATTGCACACATCCAGGTTGTTACAATATGGTTGTGTTGCAAAGAACTGTGTTGTTATGAAATGTCTCACACCAGAGACAAACAACAGAGCCAAATTTAACTGATTTACATTTAACATTCAATAGGAGACTGCATTTCTCAGAGATTTCTAAAGATGTTCCACAGACAGACTCATCCCGTAGTCCTAAACCAAAATCCCCATGTCAGCTAGCATGGGCCTTATTCATTTCACCAGTGTTGTTTCAACTTTGCCTGACTTCTACCATCTAGCAACTGGAGATGGCTGTTCAACATAGTGAAAGTATGGAAAAGAGAGCTCTGAAATGGGCATCAGAACTAGAAACAAATAGCCATTTCACTATTTGCACTTGATAGTCTGTCTCAGATCTGAAGAATTTGCTACTAGAGAGGCGTTCAAAAGGCAGAATTTTTTTCATGCTAAGCATCAGAGGCTTTAGAAGCATAACACACCGAACTTTTGTAAATATTAAAAGGATAAGAAGTCATGAAGTTAATTATACCTCTTCTTCCATTCTTTCTTTCTTTCCCTCCCTTCCATCCATTTTTGAATATATTACTTTATTATTAAATCTTTGTATACCATTGCATCAGGGAACACCAGGACAAGAGCGGGCAGCAGACACACAACTTGACCCTCTTGGTGACATTACTAGAGAGAAGACAGCACTTTAGAGAGAAGCTAGTTCAGAGTCCACAAGCCCTTGTCTTTCAAGTATTAATTTATTTTATACTAGAGTGTCCTGGGATGAAAGCAAAGCAAAACAACGGTGACAATCAGTCAGGAGTAGTTCATCCTTTGTTCACTGGGCTACTGGGATTTTCCTTTTGATATGTTCTTCCCCCAGCCCTATGGCTCTCCCTCTCCTTGGTGCACTGGGGTACAGCTTTACCAGGAGGCGTGGAGAGCATTACCTCTCCATCCTGGGTGGATGCAGGAATTGTGTTTTCAAGCCTGAGCAATTGGATGACAGCTACCACCTAGATCTCAGACCATGTAGGTAAATAATCTAACCACTAAAATGTGTTGTAAAAGCTAGCTGTCATATTCTTCTATTACTATTCAAGATGAGATATGTAATGCCTGACTTAAAGTCCTTAGCGAAACCTCAGACCAGTCATAAGATAATGCTGGTGAGCAAGCAGTCTGGATCAGTAGCTGGGTCTCAGTTACATGGATTTAGGCAATCAGATCCTAGTTCTGATTAATCTAGTGTCCCCAAACAGCTGCCAATGCATTTATTAAAGACAAAAACTGGGAATAATTGTCTAATTTCCATGTTGCTTCATGTTTTCACCTCATGAAGCACTGCAGTCCAAATAATTTATGCATGGCTTTCTGATATAACTGTGTCTGCATCTTGTATGTCACTCCTACTTCGGTAGTTCAAAATAAAATATAATAAAATAAGATGAAACCTTACTTTTTTAAGGAAAAGTTTTTAAAATAAAAATTTAAAAGGTATGAAAATATGGAGGAAAAATGACCAGTATTTGTACAGAACACAGTTGGTCACCAGCAAGCCAATCAAGATGAGAGAGCGGACCAGTCCACAAATTACATTCATTAATAAGTCACTACTTCCATTTGGGAGCTTCATGGAAGAAGTAAATGGAATAATTTCTTCTGAGGCATCATCTCTTCTGAGGTAAATTTTACTCATCTATCTTAGATTGCATGTAGAAAATCAGGCTGCTGACAACCACACTGACAGAATCAGAGAAGGACAATATAGAATATTTAAAACCTCAAGTAGTCATTCTAGTTAAGTAACCACATGGTTATCATGAAGAGTGAAATCCTGACTCCACTGATTTCGTACTTTCCTAACCTTCTAACCTCTACAGTGTCACAGAACCCTTAAAGCTTGTCTATGGACATAGCAACATATGCTAACTCTGAAACCTAACTATAATTTGAGGCATCTATGTGAGACAGATCACCTCCTAGATGTGGTTATCCCTCTTCATTCATCATAGATGGAGCCTAGGCAATTATCTTAGAGAAGACATCTTACTACTGGGGGACAAAATGAATTGAATCAGATCTAAAGTCTTTGATATGAATCTGAAGTGCTTTTGTATCTAACTAGGTAAAAAACATATGGTTTTTGTACAGCTAACATAATAGTTTATTTAAGGCTATCACAAGCATATTTATAAATATGCATATTCAGCAAGTTCAGTTCACAAAGGATGACACACAGTTAAGACAGAGACTGAAATATCTATTTATACAGGGAAAGCAACACATGCAGGTGTGAGTCACAATACAGTGGTGAAACTCAGTAGCAGGAGCAGTTCCATCCCTTCCCACAAATGTTAAACCTATGCTATTATGCGAAAAGAAAGAAAAAACAAAGAACCCCAGAATAAAATGTGCTACTCCAACAAAAATGGCAAAACACTTTGCCAATGGATAAAAACTCCATTTATGAAGCTTTTTATGTTACTTGTTTTGTGTATATCAGTTGTAACCCTACTGATCATTCAGTGTCACCTCATGCACAATCAAAATTTCAAATCACAAACCAGTCAGCTAATATAGGGGCACTGGAAACAAAAAAAAACCCATGAGGTAGCTATGGACAAGATTGTCTTGCATGCTCTTGCAGGAGAACAAGGGAATGGAAAGTAGTACAAGTTATAAACTGTATAATATCTTTATAACCTATATCCAGTGCAGTACTGTCTAACACATAATGCATCAGATAGTGCAGAAATATCTGCATTATTTAGCAGTACTGGCACTGTTTAGAAACATGTTATACTCATGCATCCAGCTAATACATCATAAAAATTCGTGCAAACAAACTCTTTTCCATGTCATGCCATTTTTGGCTGCCAAATATGCTCACCCGTCTGCTTGATGAGTTGCTCTCTGTTTTGCTTGATGGTTCATTAAACAGGGTTCCCTGGTTTTTGGTATTTCAGATTTCTGTTCTGTCTTAAAATCAACAAGTTATATTTCCTATTGCTAAGGCCGAGTAATAACTTTGTAGTTTTCACGTTTCCTAATGGTAAAATAAATGTTCTTCAAAGCTGGACTCTTCTCCAGGGAATTCTAAATTACAAAAATTTCAAACCTGAGTATTTTAGAATGTGCTAATGAAAGCTAATGACATTGAAGGGCAATTTATACAGTAACAGCGAGTTAAAAAAATAATGTACAGAATGCCCATTCTAGTTCATTAACTGAAATCTACATTGTTAAATGTGTAAATAGAAAAAGAAAAAAGCAATAATGTGGAAAGTGTTAATTGCTTCACAATGCCATGCTGCAAAGAGCAGTACAGTAAACATTTCAGCAGCTTACTGCATACATTAACAGCAGAGCCCAGAAATTGGTAGGTGTTTGAAAACTTTGTACCCAAATCGTCTTCATGTATATGCTTATTTACTTTTATCTGGATTATACAAAACATCAGTCCATTAATAGGAAAGGCAGCGAACAGGGATCATAGATGTCTTTGGGGCGATTAGTTCTGTCAGTGGTTTTTCTTCTGTGAGAAGATTTTACTGTGCATTTCTGGTTATATGGCAGAACCTCCTGGCAATGGCAATTATATTTAGAAACATATTTTAATGCTTAAAAATAAGTTGAGATTTCAATGGTAAAGAAAGCCTCAACACAAGAATTTTTTGCAGCAAGTGTGACACTGAGACACCAATTAGAGCAAAGGTAAAGGCTGTAGATTTGCAAGACAACATACCAACTACGTAATCTTTTACATCAACACTGCAAGGTGTGGTTTTTTTCCCTGCATTCATCACAGCCTTAAAATACCAGTACCGGCCCTGTGTGAAACTCAACATTCTTGTGTCACACAGGGTTCATTTTGCTGTGTGCGGGTTTGCACCTTCTCATTTCCCTGCTCATGTTTCAGACCTGAAAGGTCTCAAGCTCACCAGTCACAGCATGGAATGGGCCATGCTTCCTGCTCCCCCATCAGAAGAATTGACCTCTTCAATGAGAGAAAAAGAACAAAGAATGAATAACAGTGTGTTCCTGGCACACGCTCGAAAATCTGGGGTGGTTGGTGGGCATTTTCATGAATACCAGCACGAAATGGAGTATCTGGTGATAAGCAGGATCATGAATCCATGAATAATGCCAAACTGAATTTGAGTCATTTATTTGTGCATGTATTTGCAAATCTGTTTTTATGTTATTTGATGAGATGTAGCAAATAAGCATTGCTTAATTTGTTAATTTATTATGTCTATGGCATAATCTATTAATGAAAGCCAGATGGCAATGAAACACGGTGCATTACTATTTTGTCATTTGTCTAAGAGGTTTGTGATGTACTATAATTCTACCTTTCATCAGAAGTCTCACGGCTACACTTTTCCTCAGCATGGGGACAGTTGATGGCTTTTTTGTAATATTGGCTATAGCTCCTGCAAAGGTAACCATCCTTTCTCGTGTACAGCTTCAGTCCAGTGGCAGTGTGTTGAGGAACCAAGGGAAACAGAGAGATGGAAAAGAGGAATGATTATGCACAGCCCCCAGAAGCAGCATCAAAGCAGTTCCCAATGATTATTGCGGCCTTAGGTTTTAATTTTCTTCGTCACTGCTCCTATATATCTATGGCAGAAATCTGGGCCAGCCCTCTTCCAAGAGGATCTTTCCCCTTCCTATTAAATGCTTTGTGTTCAAGGCAAAGGAAACATACAGGGGCAAAGCATAGTGTAGCCATTCTCCCATAGAGTATGAACATAGTAATTATGTCCTTCTAGTTATGTCTGTGGTTTTCTACATTGGTGGTGAGAGGATTTGCTTTTGAATTTTGCAGAGAAGGGGTGTCAGAGCAATTGCCAATAATTGTATCAATGAAAGAATAGCTGAGATCATACCTTACTACCTCTCTCATCTGATTCCAACTTCCATACACCCTTAAAAATGCATAATAAATCTGACTAATACTTTAAATGAGTGCTGGTATGCACAACTTGGGTGATACTTGAATGGTAGTATACATCTCTGCCAAACCTTCTGGACTGGGTGATCACCAGCTGATGCAGTCCAAGAACAACGTTTTGGAGTAGGTAGTACTTAAAATCAATCTCCCTTGTCTATGAAATTGCCCTTTGTTTGGCTGATTTGGCAGGGATTTCTATTAAAACCTTGCTTTATCTTTCATCCCTTAAATGTAAGTTGGAATAGTGAGTAGAAGGAAAAACAAATTTACCTCTAATATCTATACACTGTTTCTCTAGTTGCACTTTCCAAAAGCACAGGGTTACAGCCAGAGTTGAAGGCTGACATTTTTCTCTTAAACTAAAACTATCAGATAGTCACAAAGACCCCAGAGGCTATTTGTGAGAGTAACATGGCTATAGTCTAGCATGGATAACTCAGAATAAATGACTTGAAGTAATCCTGCCAGGAAAAAAGGAAAATCACATTGAAACAAAAACGATAACTTCATTGTCAGTATGCCTTAAAAGAGAAAGTTTGTGGCAATAACTTCTGTGAGTGATAGCTCAGGAAATTTGTACCAGTAAAGATTGAAGTCTTTAATATTTGCATTCTTTAATGTGTCCTTGAGCACAGAAATAAGAAAAATCATATGAGCAAGGGAAAATATTTCAAGGAACAGAACTTAAGGGGGGAATTTCTTTTAAATTTAACTGTTATATGGCTTTTATAGCACCTACAGCTGAGAAAAATTATTTCAGCAAACCTATATTTCATTGTACCTGTATCTGTTAATACGTGACACATTAATTATAGAGGTTACTTTTTGAAAATGATACTGTTTTATGAAATGTGCAAAGTAAACATCGTTGTGTTAAATTCTAACTTTATGCTTCCAGTCTTGCTGACTTGTTTTATTTGAGACTCACTGTGTCATTTGGATATATATTTTTAAAAAATAATTCAAAAAGTCCCCAAATCCTAAGCTTTTGAAAAGAGGACCTTTTCCACCTTTTGAAAAATATCTCATTGCCGTTTTGAGCAGTGGTGATCTGGAAAGAAAACAGATTAGAATGTTTGATAATAGAGGAAGGAAATATTATTATCACAGCTTGAAATCTGTTAACAGGGCCTTCCAAACGGGGCAAATATTAAAGTCAAATAGAAACTCAATTACAGGAAGATTTTCAACTTGTCAAAAATAATTGCATTAATGTCAGCAATGCTGAAGGTCTAAAACAAGGAAACTATTGTACAGTGTCTCTAGAAAGAAAGATTAAAAGAATGCATAGCGTAGTTTTAGCAAAAGGTCCAAAAATGCTCACATTTATTTTGGTTTTAGTTTTGAGGCCAAAGACCACAGTACTGCATAAAACTGAAACATCAATCTATAACTTTCTGACAGATGTTACATCACACAAAGACCGTGGAATACTCAATAAGAGGAACCATTTATCTGCTTTGCTCTGAACCAAAACTTGTAGTAAATACCATGTAGAGGGCAAAGATTCAAGCAGTTTGGAGGAGCTGAAACTTTGAGATATGAACTCGTCTGTACTTGAATGTTTAGCTTTCATTACAGGGGGGTGTTCTGCATTTGCAACTAAAGCTCCAGCAGGGTAAACTTTATTTAAGAAAAACTATTGAACTATTATAGAAAACATATATCCCTTGCTGATTTAAATGGGAAATTTTACAATTTTTTTACAAGAAAATCCCTATTTCTTTGTCCCCGATTTTCCAGCCAAGGCTGAGATACTATTTATAGTACTACTGTCTTCCTAACAAATTCCTGTGTTCATTCTGAGCAGGAGCTGCAAAGACACATCAGGGTGAACTAGAAAAACAAAATATCAGCATCAGAATTTTTCTTTTCTTTTCTTTAGTTCTGTGTTGCATTATAAAAATTCATATATAAAGCCCTGCAGTGCACAAAATTATTTCTGTCCTTCAATATTTTTTTCTTCTTTCTTCTTCTTCCTCCAGGTATATTTCCAATAGTCTGGTGTGGATTGGACCTCTACCTGGTCAGTGCCTAAATTCTGCTAAAATTAATGGGAATTAGAACTTTATAAACAAGCACCTAGAGAGCTTTTCAGAAGTTCTTAGGTAGGTTAGCCATTTTTTTAAATCTCACTTTAGGCCTGTTTGCAACTTTAAGCTTCCTGATAACTTTTTCTAAATGTATACGTCATTTTCACAGGGAATTAGATGTTCTGAAATTAATTGCTTTGAGAGATGGATATTTTCTTCATTTAATCTATTGAAATCTCTCTCCTTCTTTTAGGGATGTACAAAAACAGGAGCTGATTATGCCATGTGACTGGAATGGCTTCTCATGAAAGCCTGGCCCATGGAAGTGACACAAATGTTAGTTTTCCTTTAATCTTCACAAGCTATTGAAGTTGCACAGTATTAGCACTCAATAACTCAAAGAAATATTTTGAAAGCCAAAGTGACATCCACACTGTAAGAGCCAGTATCCTGCTAATGGCCAGGGTCAGTAACACTTTTATAGGGCCAGACCAAATACTTTCCCAATCAGTACATTTCCTAAAACTATTTCATGGACCAGTGATGAGAAAGAAATGTTCAATCTCTGGTATTGTTTGTTTAAGAGTTATAACAGGTCCTCTCCTAGCATCCTTTCACCTTTGGAAATCTGTTCTCATTTCCTTACACCACATCTGCTTCCAAATGCTGTGCTTTGTTACAACAGCACAGGATTTTTTAATAAACAAAATAAATGTACACACCAGAAACACTCTGAGTTTGTCCTAGCTATTTATTTTATTCACATCACAAAGAGATTTGCAGATCACCTTTTCAAAGCTGTATGCAGCTGGATTTCTACACCAGGGATGTAGAAACCAGGTTGAGTGGCTGCTGAGCTAGGATTCAAGAAACTGTGTCTTAGCTTGTACTGTGATTCCCTTGGGCTCTCCTATTTCAAGACAGGGTGCTATGGTAATTCTGTATCAGAAGCCGATTTTATTCTGATGACCCTGATAAGGCAATCAACTTTGCATTTAAAGCGTATGGATTGCCTTTGAATGGCAGAGCCGGAGAGCACCATTCATCCAGAAAGGAGACCAGGGCAGAGTGTATCATAGCTCCCTCCACCCCATGCACCTGGATTTTTTTTTTTCTTTAGAAACCAGTGCATGGCAGAAAGGGGAATGGATTGTGCCTCATTTTTCTCTGTCATGAGAACATAGTGCAGTGAAGAGGTGCACCAAGACGAAGGAGGTAAAGAGCAATCACAGCTTCAGGAATTGGGTGCCTCTGGGACAAATAAACTGATTATTCCACCCGCTTCCCACTCAAGCACTATTTTAAATAGAGACCCATTGCACACCATTTGATGATAAGCTGAGGGGAGATAAATCCCATTACCTCTTTCCCACCATGACTAGTTATGCTGTTTCAGATGCTTGCATTTTAGGGGAACAGTGCAGAGATTTGTAGGCACAG
The DNA here is from genome assembly GCF_000690535.1 of Cariama cristata. Classification (NCBI taxonomy): domain Eukaryota; kingdom Metazoa; phylum Chordata; class Aves; order Cariamiformes; family Cariamidae; genus Cariama; species Cariama cristata. The sequence goes on along the minus strand of NW_009607550.1, from coordinate 5,036 downwards.
ATTTATCCCACCTCACAGGAGATAGTCACCTGAGGTAGCTTCAGCAGGGAAATTCTTTGCCCCGAGAGGTGCTTCCAGGTAGTAATTGAGTAAACTAAGACCCAAATCACTCTCCAAGAGGACCTGTTTCTCATCAATAACCACAGAGGTTGAGTAGAGCAACCCGGGAAAGTGTCTAACATTGGGTGGGAGGAGCCCATCTCACATTTTCTCCTGCTGGGAAGTCTCTCAGAGCTCCCTCATACTCTGGTCTCAGTGACAGAAAAACCTCACTTGCCTGTAGTGTTTGCATACATCAGCTAAAAACCTGCATGAGCACATAAGCATGTATGGAAGTGCAGGATTTTGCCTCTTAGTGAGTAATGATATGCTTGAAGATTTGGCCTTACACACGTCAGATGGGACCGTTCTGATCCAAAGAAGGCTACCTTAGAGATGGACAGTATACACTTTTGTTATATGAATGTTTACTCTTTCATTTTATGTCATCAAACTATCAGAAATCTCAGATGCGCAAGGGAAGCACAAGCAAGCATGAAGTTCACAAAGAGGTTCAGACTGAATCTGAAACCTCAAACTTTTTTAGGGAAGACTGGTCACTTATTTGCTGTTCCAGTCTTGTTACAGCTATTTAGCTCTTCTACTCACTGTGGTTTGCATTGCTGACTATTTATTACTATTATTTGAACAGATCATATGTAATATAATCAGTGAGGTTTTAATCTGTTATCAGTACATGATTGTAGCATATTAACAGGATTTTAAGATACTATTTTGTCCTAGTTTAAAATGTTGAAGTGAGTGAGTTACATGGAAAATTGAGTGGAAGACAGCCTTCTATCTTCCCTTAGCATGAGAGACATTCCAGCACATTACCAGACTGCAATTTAGCAAGGACTCATTCAAAATGTTGATAATGGATTAAATAGTTTTGAGCAGAAAAGCATAAAGAATCTCCTCCTACTGACTAAAATTTATAGTTGTGGCTTACATAGTAGCTTAGCAGTTCACATATGGCTTATGTCAATAGCAGAAACCATGTTATTTTCTAAATCACATTGATTTGTTATGTGGTACTGAAAGATCTTAAACAGAATCATTGGCTATAAATTACAGAATCTAGTCTTCTACATTCTTATCTGTGTTTCAGATCCGTCAAAATGAGCCCAAGAGTCAAGTCTTCTATGTACACAATGCTACCAGTCAAAGAATAAGAACTAAGACCATTCAATTTCCTCCTTTTTTGGAGCCAAGCCAGACTGACATTTTCCTTTCTGTTAGTTTTGGCAAAGAGGAAAGAGAGGGAAAATTTTACTGCTCTGTTACTGATGGTTTTTTTATTTTGTTTTTATTAAAAATGTTGAAACATGGGCCCTCTGTCAAAATTATTTTATTATTGAAAGCTGGGTGGGGTGAATGAACTGGCAACAGTTCAGAAAGCCATTAATGGTACTGATAACGGAGAATCCTACTCAGCCTCCACAGCACTGCAATACTTAATTGCAATAAATTTTACTGAAAACTGGTGACTGATGTGCATAGTTAATGAATCGGTAAAGATTCAAAGGTTAATCTGCTGGGAGGTAACAAGCTCTGCCCATCTGATTTTGTAACCAAAATATGATATTTGTTAGTTACATGATGATATTTTTTGGGCATACAACAGAAAAATTGAGTTTTTATTGGCTGCAGCTTTGTTAGGTCTCCAAGAGCAAAACACAGAAAAAGCAACAACTCTAATGGTGATTCTTGAACCACAGACAAAACTTAAATATATTAGAGGTGAAATGTGACTCCCTGAATAAAATATATTGTCAAACATCAAAGGAATTGCCTGAGAAGCAGAGTGTTCCCTGAAGTAGAGTTGCATGCGTGCCCAGGAGTGCCCCCGCCTCAGCCCTCGGCCCTTTTCCAGCCACTGCACCCCATCTCCCGAAAGACTTGAGAGACAAAACGGCTGTGCAGAACTGGGGAGGAGTGGTGGAAAGTGTGCAGCAAAGCCTCTTAAGAACTTCCATAATGATAAAGTAGCTTTCTAGAAACAAATGAACAAGGTCCAAGCCGACTGAAAATGTAAGTGAAAACAGGAATGGAAAGGAAGCAAAAGATAATTCAACAAAAACCAAGAGGGGTGGGTGAGGCTAAGAAAGTTGATGGTTATTGCCCTTGCTTCGCCCTTGGGAGACTTACATTCAGTCTTCGTTCTACCACACCTGTTTTGTGGCTTTGGACATGTTTATGTGCTCTGGGCCTAGAGCCTCCCTCTTGTCCCCCACCCGTTTATACAAGGATAGCAGTAGCTACCGCTCAGTGAAGGTGAAAATGTCCAAGCCTGTGAAAGGTGCAGATCTTGCAGGTATTCATAATAGATAGAAACTGTGCAATGAAGAAACACTCCCAGAGTCTTTGACAACCCATGACTTAAAAGGTAACGCTGCATACTAGACTCTCCATTTTCAGTTCACAGCAGAGGGACATAGTCTAAATAAGGCTGCCGGGGAGTGAAACGTGATGATTCCTCCAGCATATTCATTCCTCTGTACAGTTGTCCATGGGCCAGCAAAGCTTGGAAACCAACTGCTGCCAGGAACCTGTGGAGAACAAGCCCTGCACTTGGTCCCTCATCTCTTCACAGCTCTTGACACAAGGTGACAGCCCATGAAGCGAGATCTTGCTACATATCCACGTCAACTCAGTTTTAGGACTTCTGCCTTTTCCTGCTGTCTTTCTGTGCATGGACCAAAGGTTTGTGTGTTATATTAAAAATACGTTTGTATTTTATTCCCTGCTTTGATAGACTTCTCTGGCACTGGGGAGATAATAAAATAATGTAACCATAAATTTAATGTAGTCTAATTTATTTAATAATGAAACAGGGATGATGAATAACACTTTTCTGTAGCACTTTTACAAATAAATCTTAAAGTTATTTCTAAGCAGAGTGCTGTAGACATCATTACAACACTTAGTTGAAAGACAAGAAACTGATGCACATGGCAGCAAGTGACTTGCCCATGGTCACTCAGCAGATCAGAGGTAAAGCTGTTTTCTGTTTCTCCAAGGTCTACCCAAGTCCAGAAGACCTCCTTTTAAGATTTACGCTATTCTTTGCTGTTGATTTGTCCACAGGTTATGACAGAGCTAAGTTGTACACATGCTGGCTCAAGTTAGCAGGATAAAACAGTATCTCTGTGTGCCAGGTTGAAGTCTTCCACTTTGGGACAAATCAAAACTTGATTTCTCTGGCAGGATTTGAGAGAAAAACAGAATTAGCTTTTCAGTCCAACTCAGATGCATGTTACCTGAGACCCAACCTGAACATGTCCTAGGCTCCAGTCTGGAAATTAATATGCGCTAGGGACCATTCCCAATAGATAGTGTTAACAACCTGCAGGCACTTTGTGCTAAAGAACAAGTAGTTACCAAAGGACAAGTGAGGGGCAATTGATGCATTTGGAATTTACCCTCAGTTTGTTTTGAGTTCTGAATTTCCTGTGTCTGGAAACATCCTTCCCTCTGTGACTACTGTGTCAGAAACCTGACTGTGGGATCCTTTGTGGTCCTTCTTTTCTTTGATAGTCTTCAAAGCAATTTGTTATAATGTGATTGTTCTTTATAATGTGATATTATTTAGTAATAGCCTACCTAAGGTGAATCTGCAAGCAAAATGTACCTGTAGCAGGAAAATTCTGGTTTCAGTACTGCTTAATACTAATGCAATCAACTGCTTATTTCAGTCTGTAGAAGTCAATGAAAGATCTCTAGGGTCTGGACCAGGATCTGACTAGATCTAACTACAGTTTCAGATTGTGGGTCAGAGCAACACTTTCACTAAAGGCCATGGTGAAATCTCATGGAAACCAGTTGGTTCAGGACCAGATAGCAGTCTAAAAATTTAAATTTGCTCTAGATAATATACTAATAGCATTTAGAGTAACTAATTTTTTTTTCGTTCTCTTTGACATAGTGATTAAGGTGGCAGTCGGGGTCCACAAGACAAATGTACATTAATGGGTTAGGTAACAAAATTTGCTGCCTTTTTTTTGAAACTCCAAGCTAACAAAAATACCACTGCAGCACTTTCATAGTACTCTTTGGGCAGTTTGTTTCTTATCATCTTTGACGATGACATTACCTAGTTTGACTGTTCAACACTGAACTAATGATTTTCAAATAAAAGTCTCAGAAGAAGAAATTTGAGAGTAGGAAACCCAATCATTGGCATAGGATGATGTGAAGACTATGATAATCTCACACTAAAGCATCTTCCTTATTTGCAGGTAGCTGCTTGCATTGATGTTTCAGGACAGGATCTTTTAATTAGTAATGATAAAGATTTGATTACATTTTCAGATCTTTGCAGGATATGAGGAGACATTAATGACATTAATAGTACTAAAGATGTCATACACTATCTTCCAAGTTCAAGACAAACACATAGAAAAAGTTAGAACAATGCTAAGTGGTGGGTTGATATGGGACTTTTAGCCAGGATATAAAATTAGGTTGAAAAGAGATAAGACAGTGAAGTATCATTTTCACTGAAAGACAAGCAGGAAGGTGGACAGCTGAATTTTAAAGGTACTTTGTTTCTTTTTTCTTCTTCCTTAATATACATTGAATACATAGGGCCAGGAGGTAGTCAGCAGGAGTTCAGCATAAGGGCTTGAAATAGCAAAAATATGTCTTTATACTTAAGTTAGTTTTTTAGTGCTGAAGGAGGATTTATAATCTGAGAAGGAGAATTTGAAACTTTAGCATGGTAACTCAGGACATTTTGGGGAGAGGCAGGGTAGTTTTTGGTTTATATTTTATTACAGATTCTATGCTTATATTGAGATTAAATTAGTATAAAATTAAGGAATACCAACAGAATAATGAAATGTGGTTGTCATGACTATATATTTTAGAACAAAATATTAATTTATTGGAAATAAAACATGTTTATATATTTATATAAATACATACATACATCTCAAGCAGGTCAGCTATGAAACGTAAGGGTCACTGCAGAATCATAGAATCATAGAATCATT